>NC_079903.1:380819-381844 GCF_024868665.1 Triplophysa rosa
TGTTAACCCCTTCACTGCCTGCCTGCGCTTGGGTTCTTCTGCCGCCACCCGTGACAGAATCCACGAACCATAACGAACCCAGCAGGCATGAACGGTTCCCTGCGAGCCCGCCAGACTTGTAGGTTGTTTGGGCTTCGGCAGGAGGATCGCGGGGTCAGAGACTTCGCCCGGGAGTTTGTGGCTGCTGCGGGGGAGACTGAGTTCGGTGAGGCGGAGCTCAAGGTTATTTTTAACTGCTGCCTCACCGAGCCTCTCAAGTGGACCGAGGTGGAGATGTTGAGTTCCCTATGGTTGGGTGACATGATCAGGTACGTGGTCAACCGGGATGATCCCTGGCCTTTAGTGCCAGACTGGGTATCCACTCCCTTGGCTACCGTCCCGGAGGATCGCGTCCTGGCCACCCTTACCCTGGGAAACTCTGCACCTCCACCCGCCTCACCCCTCGCAGTCTCTCGACCGCCAGCTAGCCTCCGTGGTAGGCGTGGACTGAGGGAGTCGTGGGACTCCCCGTCCGACTCCTCCAACACAGAGCTAGTCGTGTCCCCCACCGCTTCCCTGCAGCCGGCCACACGTTCTGTGGGCCGGTCGAAGAAGAAGAAGCCGAGGAGGGGGGCACCACCCAGGCCGGTGGTCCAGCCGGCATCCAGTCAGGTGGTGCATCCAGTCCGGTGGTGCAGCCGGCGTCAAGTCCAGACTGGGACTTCTCCCCATCCCCATGGACTGCCCCCTATGGGCTCTGGTTTGGCCCCTCCCCCCCTCCCATGTTTGTTGTTTTTATTGTCTCACCCTAGTCCCTTTGTTATTGTGTCTTGTCTGCCCTTGATTTTGTTTTCTTAGTGACATGACAAGACAAAACAGGGCAGACTGAGACTGTCTCGTTTGTCTACCCCTTAGTGAGCACCTGGAGGTGCTCATTAAAGGGGGGGCTTCTGTCATGGTTCTGCCTCACCTAGTCTTGGATTTCTTGGTCCTGTAGCAGAGCCATGACAAAGTCTTTGGTTATTTGTGGAGAGAAACATATTATT
>NC_079903.1:384343-485709 GCF_024868665.1 Triplophysa rosa
AATCTCAAGTATCCGATTCCTATTCCTTTCGATTCCGATCCGATTCCTAGCCTTTCGATTCCGATTCCAAATTGGAATTGATTTTCGATTCCCAACCCTAACCTGCATAAACATCCACTCAACATTCTCTCATGCTGTGGACACTTCACGTTTGCTGGAAAATCAAAGCATTCAGTCTAGAGCGATGTGCTCATTCACTGAAGAGAAAAACTCAAAAGTTTGTCTCTGCATTTTTCAGGTGGCTCAGTTAAAGTTTCAGTCAGTTGCCACATGTGCTCATGTTTTGTTTACAGTGTCGCCAAGTGTTTCATTCACACTTTCCCTATGCAAGTACAAAGTTGTATACATTTATATATAAAAAAAATAACATACAGGTGTAGACTAACACAAGAGCGAGTATATTATGATGCACTTTCACGTCTTGTCAATACAACAAGTTAGAGAGAATCCGCTGCAGTACATCAAAAAGAAAACCAAGAGAACAATGACGGATTACACATACGTTCATACAAACATTGAGAAACTACATTTATTGAAAAAAAAGCCCATCAAACTTCAGGTTCCAGTTAGAAAACAGACATGCTGAATGCTTCGAGATTTTGAACCGAGTCCTCAGATCAGTGTGTTTAGCGTCGGATGGACGCGCTGCTTCTGACGGACGAGTTCGCTGCTTGTTCTCGCTCTTTAGCAAACTCCATTTCAATCTTGGCCTGAATCTTCTGCCAGTCCACCTCAACCTGAACACAATCCAGAGAAATGACACAAATCTCCGTCAGAACTACTCAACACAAATGTGTATCACTGACAGCTGTGAAATGTTTTGGGAGTAACAGTTTCCCGTGATCACTTCGGTTTACTTGGTGTTCAGGACCAAATTATGGTCTGTACACAGGCCATGCTGTCACCAAAATTATTTCTGGTGTCTTCAAAAAAACAAAACACTGCGTGCATTTGTAGCTGCAGTTGCTGCATTCCACCACAATAGTGGCGCTGTTTCACTATCAGCGCAGTGAGGCACTCCAGCGCTATAATTAGGAGCTATAGTCCTTGTATTTTGCGGCTGTTCAGGAAAATATTGTTTCTTTTGCTCCTAAGTATCATCAGTTTCTTGATTTAATGTGTCATCCCATCGGTGTAATGTTTCACACACAGTGTTAAAGGGATAGTTCACCCAAAAACTGAAATTCCTTTAGTCATATCAAACCTGTATGACTTTCTTTATTCAGCACAACACTAAATAAGATATTTTAAAGATTTTTGGTAACAGAAAACCGATGGTAACCCTACTGAAAGGTTAGATTTATGTACATTTTTTAAATAAAAGACCAAAAGGCTTAATGATGCAGATTTATTTTCACAGCCTTCTTTGGTCATATTTACGTAGGGTATGAATGATTGGGAGCACGACTGTATATACAGAACAATCACTTTTGTGTGCGATAGCATGCTACTATTGTAATCAAATGAATCCGAAATGATTGCATTCCAAAATTAATTGCGTAGAATTGTCAGTGTGAAATTGCACTGTGTCGCACCCGTCCCTTACCACAAAACAAAACAGTTCTATGCTTCATAATGTCTATCAGCCAATCAGAATGCAGCATTTAGCAGTGCTGTGTGAGGATTATAAGAGTACAATGCAGACACACTACAAAGTTGTAGTAAAGACATGTCTCTCTCTGACAGCACGAGAAGACAAACACACTCAGGTCTCAGGTCTGGACTAGAGAGCTGTCACGATTATGAAATTTGGCTGGTTAATTGGAAGATTAATTGTCTAATAAATCATTGCGATTATGACAATTAATTGTCTGTTTTAGAGCTTTGACTTTTAATTCTCATACATTTTTTATTCAGCTTTGAAACGACCATATTGTTCCGAATATAAAGATATATATGTTTTTCTTCTTGGAAATACATAGGAAAAAATTGGGTCATCATACTTTTACCTGTCAATAATACAGCCGCCAAATACTTGTAAATGCAGTAAATTGATCAGGTGTGAATTGAAGCCACCATTAAAATACTATCAGTCATAGAAAAGCTTCTAGTCTGTTTTTTTCTCACTTGCAAGACTACAATAAAAGTTTACTTGTGTGTTAATGAGATTTTGGTAGACTAGTTTTCACACTGAAATAATGTTAAATTGTACTGCAGGTTATTTTTATGGTATATAAAATTATTATATTGTACTGCAGGCATTTTTTTTTAAGGTGATTGTGTTATGCAGATATGCAATCTGCAGATGCACTACTCAACTCAACTCAACTTTATTTATATAGCGCTTTTACAATTTTCATTGTTACAAAGCAGCTGTACAGGAGACACATTGACTACAAGCAAAACAATCAAGGTTGTACCTGCAAAAACAAGAAAAGGTTGAAAACACAGAAGACAGACACACCCACACACAAAACACTCCACACACACAACACGCACCAACACACACAGACACAGAGACACACGCACACACACACACACACACACGCACACACACACAACACACACACACACGTACGTACACGGACAAGTACGCACACACGCTCAGTGAGAGCACACATTTAGGATAAAGGAGAGACAGCTCCTACACTACAGCTCCCCCTAGTGTCTTCTATAGAGATGTGCAATAATTGCGATGATCTGAAACCACCGCGATGAGGTGACGATTATTTAATAATCGTGACAGCCCTAGTCTGGACATCATGTAACTGCACCACACGCGGTCACTGTCCTGTGTAACTGAGGTGTGGATGTTTGGGAAAATCAATCAAAATGTTTTTCAGCTGGCATATCTACCTGTGAGTGATTTACTGTCTGGTTTTAATCACAGAAGAACATGAGCTCGTATGCACTATATAAACACCACACATTACTCACTCCCTCAGAGTACTGCAGGAATCGCTTGTTGCTTTCCTGTTTGCCAAAGTCTCGCAGGAACTTCTGCCGGTGAGCGAGCACCGTGTCCACATGAGTCTTGTGTTTGACGGCCAGCTCCAGAGCTCTGCCAGGAGAGAGAGACCCTGTCATCAGCAGCGTGCAGACACACACAGATAAGACAGGTGTCTGGAACACTACGCACCTGTCCCAGTTGTATAGGTTGATGTGTATCTGAATAGCGTGGTAAATGAGATTGGCCTGCAGGAGCGTTGTCTCTGCCTCCTGCACATGACCACTGAAGAGCAGCGCATGAGCCAGACACGAGTCTTTAGACGGCAGATCCTTCATGAAGTTAATATACTGCACCTTATCAACCTAACACAGAGAACGCAAACACTGATTTACATGTGAATCATACTCTGTGTTAAACCACTAAACTTACATAAACCTCACAGCTAAACTCCACACAGCTCCTATTATGACCATTAAACTTCTGTCAAACTTGACAGCTAACCCCCCTGTTCTCATGACAGTGCTGTGTGTTTTACAGCAAATCTCTGAGATGCAGACAGGCTCATCGCTCTTTTACAACAGAAGTCTATGGGATGGTTTCATCTGCTTGATCGTTAGCAGGTCAAATTATTCCGGAAATGAAGCCACATGAATGAATCATGTTAGTAGTGTTACTGAATTTCTCCTCTCTCACTTGATCAGTAGAGCGTTTACCTCTCCAATGGCTGCGTAAGCCACTTCTGCTGTACTGAGCTCTCTGCTGGCCATCGCCATCCCTGCCAAACACGACCAGAGTGTCTGATCCTGAACAACACAATCCCATCAATCACTGTGTGTTCATGAAATCTGCACAATTATAATAAAGCAAAAAGAAATAAAACAGCAACACCACAGCGGCAGCGCTGCCCCGCCCTCTTCTGGAGTAACACGCCTTTGGTTGAGTTGGTGTGCATTCAGGTTTAAGCCACACACGCACGCACGCACGCACGCACGCACGCACACACCCAGCAGTAAGAGTGATAATAAACCTTAGCGAAGCGGCAGAGGCGCAGGGCGTCGTCCCAGCGGGCACTGCTAGCGTACTCGTGCAGTAGCGTGGGGTACGGTGACATTCCCCTGCACACCAGAGATCCATCCACCCGTCTCACCTTCACCTGAGTGCCCACATAACTCAAGACCTGAGGAGGACGACTGAACTCACTGCAAATCAAAAACACACATATGACAATCCTCACAGCATGTCCTGCGCGTGTGCGTGCATGCGCACTACCTGTTGTCTTTAGTGCAGATGGTTTTAGGCAGCAGCTCTTTGTCCACAAACACAACAGCAGGGTAACACCACACTGTCAACTGATTGTCCTGAACGGCACACAAGAGGTTTGCTGAGTCGTTCCAGCACATGCTTTCCACCATGGAACCTGACGAAGCACAACTGCACATCAGCATAACTTCATAACAAACAGACAGCGCCGGTGGAGAAAATCAAGGTGTGATTCTTACCCATCTTACATATGCTGCGAGCCCGGCCCAGAGTTCTCACTGAGGTCAGATAGAGATCACGGTTCTTATCCAGCAATGCCATGCGTCTGTCGTGAGATGATCCACACTGATCCAGAGCCATGAACATCACCTCCATCTCAAACACACACACGAGCAGACAAATAAAGTGCACGCTTGATGACACAACACTAACAGAGAAGACTTCTAGAGTTCTGCATGCTGGTTGGAGGGGAGGAATCATCACATCATGTTAGAGGTCTGCATGGGCTTTAAACGAAAGCCTGAACCCGGCCCGTACCCAAGATTGTTTAACCCGACCTGACCCGGCCCGACCATTTCAGTTACATTTTAAGCCCGAACCCGACCCGAAGTGCGTTTAACAGCAAGCTTTGTTGAAATGTGCTGCATTTTATGACTGCTTGCGATGATAATTAAACAAATAGCTACATGTAGGCAAACACAGTTTCATCAAGGCACGGCGGCCCCCTCAGCAGTGAACACACAAGAAAAAATAAGAAATACCACAGACTTACCAATAACGAAACTTTGCTGTGGGTGAACAGGTTTCAAGATTTATACATGTTTATCTAAATGCATTTGACATCAGTCACCATGACTATACCTTGTGAATAAAGGGTTTGCCGTCACCGATGGGTTTTCCAGTTAACACTTCAAACAGAAATATGACTGAAGGAGAGAGAGACAGAATGAGATTGATGGATGAATCAAGCACAAGCGCCACGCTGTATGACGTGCGTCCACCACACCTCGCTCATCCGTGGTGTCTCGTATGGCCATGGTGTCATTGCTCAGAGAGACGCACTGAGAGTTCAACGTGTCCATTCTCACGCCGGGACTCTTGGGAGACGACACCAAACTTCCCTCATACGAGTACACGTACAGCTCTGCTCCGTCCACCAGCAGAAAATATCTGAAGACCAGAAACACAGTGACATATGATGAGAGAACATCTCGCTGTACACACAACCGTCAACATCATCACAGATCCGCTTCATCTCCACGGATAGCATCTTCATATTTCATACCATCATGTTTTATAATATAGAACTATGAGTTGAAGCTGATGATGCACAACGAGCAGACCAACCGATGGCACATCAGTGTTTACTACAGCACCATCAAACCTTCTCATTTCTTGTGTGGACAGACGGCCTCATGTATTCTCACCTCTCTGTCTGCCGGATGAGACTGACCATACCATCCTTCAGTTCAAAGATCAGCGGAGTGTTCCAGTTCTTTACACTACAACAACATCACATTCATCGTTTAGATTTCCTCCGAACGCCATTTGTAAAGGAGCAGTACTGAACGTAGTAGCGTCATGTTTCCAGTACCTGTAGACGTAGCACTGCAGAGATGTGCTGACCACCAGATGTCCGTGAGCTAATGACGCTTTAATGACACGATCTCTAAACTCCAGAACATCTACTGCATCATTAAACACATTCCTCACCTACACAAAACATAACGTGATAAACAAATGCTCTCAACTTTCTCATGTGTCCAGCACATTTGCGCGCGTGTACCTGCATGGAGTGTCTTTTTGTGAGCGTGATCTCAAAGTTCTTCCACTCCCATCGCTGCTCGATGACGTGAGCAAATAACACGTGTCCATTTCCACACGCCGCCGCCAGCTGAGTGCCGTCTGCAGACCACGACAAACTCAACAAACTTCCTGTGCTCGGCTTCTCCACGGAGTATGACCACTGACACACACCAAGGGAGAGATTTCAAACAGAAACATATGCACATAACCATCACCAACACCCTATCATGATAAAGATCCACCCGTGATGTCACTCAAAGATAGGTCAGCATACTGAAGTAAAGAATAGGACTTCACACATATGAGAGAGAGAGAGAGAGAGATGATGGTGAGCTCTTACCCCAGTCCTATCACACAGTCTGAGAGTATGAAAAGAGCCCACAGCGAAGAGTTCACCGTCAGGAGCCCAGCACACAGATGTGATGGGATATTCATGAGGAGAACTGGAGAACAGCACACGTCCATAACTGTCCCACACCTGACAATCACACACACACATCTCACCAATGACTGGAAGCTAACACTCCATCAACTATAATACCATGTGTTCTGTCTTTGCTTTGCATCTCTTTACCACACTAACTGTACATGAAGCAGTTTTGCGACAACGCAAAACTGTGAAAGCGCTATTGAAGTAGAAATGAATGAATGCTAAAACAATCAGGTATGTTTGCTGATAATACACAGAACAGCAGTGTTGACCTGAACAAAAGAACACACACACATTTGCGCAGCTATCTTTATGAGGACATGCGTTGATGCAATGCAATCTCTAGCCCGTTACCCTAACCATCAGAACTACATGCCTGACCCTAACCCTTACCCTAAACCTAATTATAACCTAAACCCTAAAACCAATTATAACCTAAACCCTAAAAGCAAGTCTTCACGCTCAAACAGCCCTTTAAAGGGGTCTCTGGAAGTGAGGACCGGCCAAAATGTCCTCACTTTACTCTCCTTGTCCTCACACCGCTGGTCTACAACTCAAACCGGTCCTCACAAATATAGATGTACAAGTACACACACACACACACACACACACACACACACACACCACACACACAGTAAGTTAGTGTGAAGTATGTACTTGTGCTCACCTTATATTTACAGTCTTCAGCTCCTGAGAGAATGAGATCATTGACAACACTCCAGTCCACTTTCAGAATCACACCATCATGAGCTTTCCACTGACAAACACACACACACACACACACACACACACACACACACACACACACACACACACACAATCTATTAACTAGCGTATGGATTCATTCATACACGTCAGTCACAGCATTAAACAGCAAATATATATACAGTACCACTGAAACATCATGACAGTAAAGATTTGAGTTATAAAACCTAGAATGTGGCAACATAAAAAATGATCATGTGTTCTCAACCTTGGACCAAGCATCATTTTATCATAAGAATGAATTATTATGTATTTTATAAAAGTAAAATGAAAATATTCTGAAAAAAAAACTATTAGATGTTCTTCTAGATGATCTCAAATGACAAAAAATGATTGACAGAATATTCATGTATAATAAAAATGAAGAAATAGTGGAAGAAAGAAGTGTCCAGGACTAATGTTCATTTGTAAAAGACTGTTTAAACACACAAAGATATTTACATTCAGTTTGATAGTCCCTTTTAAATGTCTTGCAGGTTAAATGATTACTTTTTATTTGTCTAGACAAAAACGACCTTTTACAAGCTGATTACCAATACTATGGTAGTTTTCTGCATTTCAAAAATGTTACATGTATAATTTTCAATTAAAGTATAATTCATTAATGTCTTATTATGCATGATTATTAAAAACTTGCTTTTTAAAAACTTGAAATGGTCTTAAATGGTTACGATAATGACCCTTTTTAAGGCCTTTTTTGTAAAAAACAAAAGCTCTAAATTTGGTTGAACTGTCAGTAAAAGTTTTGAAATGAACGTTCTCAACATGTCATACCTTGTGGCATGAATAAAAGGATTTTTTTTTCAGATTTTGTAAGAATCACCCATTTAAGTATTATTTTTCCACTGGCTGTTTGTCTCATTTCACTCATTCTTTCCATCTCACGTGTTGCACAAAACATAACTCGACATTATGACAATAAAGACTCTCTAGTGATGATGAATTAATGCTCAGACACTAAAACACAGTCATCTACAATTGAACGCTTTATATTCTAAAAGAATGCTTTTTTAATCGAGCCAAATGAAGTCACCTTTTCATACAGTATATCCTACAGCGAGAGCAAAAACATCTACAGTATATGAACTATCAACAAAATTGAGATGTGGAGATTTTAGCTGAGCCCCATATAAGAAACAACAAGAAGAGAACAAGAAGGGTTTGTGTTTAGTTGAGGAAAGTTGTGTGTGTGATGACAGGAGGATGATGTTACCTGCAGGAGTTTGGAGCTGGGCTGCAGTGGTTTGATGATCAGTTGTCGACCTGACGTGTACAGAACCCTGCTGGAGTCTGGAGACCACGCCACCGAGTACACCGCAGACCCTTCACATGTCACAAACACATTTTGTGACTGAAAACTGTTGTGCGATCACACAGTTCATGAGAGAGACAGCACATACACATCAAACACCATGAAAGTAGATGTACATGGGTACAATGTATGTTTCGAGAGCATCTTCATCATCATACATATACTGTATCATCATCCCACAGTTTCCTGTCCAGCTCTTCACCGCACACGTCATGATTGCAGTGTTTTTCATGAAGAAATCCTGACTTGAGAGTACAGACATACATTTTGTGTTGTACTTCATTTCTTATTCTTATCATTATTGAGGGTTTTTCTACACATTTAGATTATATTCATTTCTTTCCATATTCCCTATTTGTATTGTCTTCACAAGTAGATACGAGTTTGCATTGGTCTCGTTCTCAAGGTTCATAATAACTTCCCGAGACTGAATGTTGTGAAGCAGTCATTTTCCACTGTCTATGTTGGTATAACAACACCTGCTCAACGTGTTTCCGGTCTAGACGGAGTTAGAATGAGCATCTGAACGCAACTATGATTTTCTCTTTGCTCATTTTATTGCCGCCTGCTGCTGTTCTTCCCTCTTCGTCTCTCATAGCAGACATCGAGTCTGCAGGATAGTTGGATCGATCAATGTCGGCGTATGAACAATATGAAATCTCACTAAGTTATCATTTTGGATCAATAACAAGAATGGATGTCTTCTTGACATATTACAGATAACAATCGGTGAGAATGGTCTTGTGTTTGTACCTTGTTGGGCGAGAGTAGATCTCAGCATCCCGCTCTTGGACCAGATCTTCAGCTGTCCATCTTCACCAGCTTAAACACATGAAGAAACCCGTCAGTCTAACACTGAAGAGCACGTCATCATTCAGCAGAAGACAGACGTGCACGAGTAACCTGTGATGAGAGCGGTGCCATCGTGATTCCAGCGTCCTGCCAGCACGGCTCCTTTATGACACTCTACGCTCTTCTCAATACGACCAGACTTCGACACCAGATGAAGTTTACCTGCACAACACAGCGACACATCTCTCTCAGAGACCAGTCTCTAAGCTGCTGCATGCAGGTCCATACATTCACAATCATAACACATCAGTTTCCATTGCAAATCACCGCCTTTCTGTCGTCAGTCAGCCCCAGAACAATCTCTCCAATGTCACATTATCATGATTAATGATCATGTATTCTTATAAACATTGACTCTGAGTATCAAGAGAGATCTCACGTGATTGTTACAAAAAAGGTTTGGAATTTATATTGACATTTCCTACTGACGACACACTAAACTAAACCTTGGAAAAATACTTAATTTTTTTATTTTTATTATGAATAAAGAAGCATACATTTACATTTCAATTACGATAATAAACAATACATTGTAACATAATTAACAAGTACATAGGTTGGAAAAAAGAAAATAAAACAAGACAACATCAACATAAAGAATTGTTCAATAAAGATAAAAAATTATAATAATTTTGCACAGTGACTTAACAAAATATATTAAAAAATAAGCACAGGTCTAAAGTTGTATGAGCTTTAGTGTTTTTAGAGTATGAAAGAGCCTGAATGTACAGTTCAGTTTCATTTTTAAAAGCAATAAATGAAGGCTTTTGATGAGAAAATTTGCATCGATGGATATGAAATTTAGCAAGTAACAGTAGAAGATTGACAATAAAATATTCTTTCTTTTTTGTATTACTTATTGCAAAGAAACGAAACAATATATCTTTAAACAACAGAGAAAAATTAAAAAGCAGATTATGACTAACAAACTTACAAAACTCAACCCAAAAAACTTGTGTACAAGGACAATCCCAAAAGAGATGACGTGCAGTCTCATTAGGAGCACCACAAAAAGAACAGCCTGTCTCTATATCTTTTTTAAAATCTTTTTAAGTATGCTTTGGCTGGGTAAAATCTATGTAATAATTTAAATGATATTTCCCTTACCTTATTAGTTATAATATATTTAAAAGGCAATGTCCAAACATTTTTCCAATCAATACTGTCAACAAAGTTTCCCCAATATAATAAAACATATGGAACAGTAACAAGTTCTTTTTGGAAAAGAGATCTAATTTTAAAGTTTTTTGACGATGGTTGGGACAAGAAACATAGTTTTTGGAAAAATACTTATTGGCGAAGCATCTAAGACGTTTGCACGACACAGATCACGTGAGATGAGTAAACGATGCGAGAATTTTCATTTTTTGGTAAACTGTTCCCGTCAACATTCAACAAAAGCCTTTAAAGAAAGCGTGTAGAAGTAGGTGTGAAAGAACAGGTTGTCGATGCGTTTTACCATCAGTGCTGGTGAGAGCAAAGATCTCAGACACGGCTTGTTTCTTGCCGCTGACGCTCTTGGGAAACCAGTGCAGGTCGATGGGATAAATGTCATCCTGAAGCTTGACCACAACACTGGTGTCACCGGTGAGCAGATTCCAGCGCAGTATCTGATGATCATCGCTACACGAGTAAAGTTCATCCGCTGTGGTCCAGCCTACACAACTCACAAGATCTCTGTGTGTGCACCGGTTAAGGCACATGACCACTGGCATTCATTCATTCATTACAAAAGAAAAACGTTCAACAAGCCGCCGTATTTCAAACCATTCTCTGACATCTAGAAACACTGAAGAGAAGCATTTCAGTTAGTACGATGACAGTTTCCATCACTCTGATCTTCTGTATAACTTGCAGCTTTGTCAATAGATCTGAAGCAGAAAATGTATTGTGTGATTTCTTGTTTATTATACGATCTTTCTGATCCTGTAATCTGATTGGTTAAGATGTTAGCTGACAGGACTCACAAATCTAAAACCAGATTAACCAATATTATTTTACACGGCTCATTTGAATGCTATGCTTGATTCCTATTGGCCAGTCGCGACATTCCAAGGGTCGTACAACCGCTCAAAACTACCATGTAACCCGGATGCTGCAAATCATTTTGAGAAGGGCAGTTTAATATAACACAAAAATGAATTATAAATATGTCTTTTAATAACATATATGACATTATCTTTACAAAAGATTAAACCAATTTGCCTGTTCGTGACGTTTGGACGTCGTTTCTTACCTTAAAACCGAAACTAAACGGCGTCTCCTCGCGGAAGGTCTGCATTCGGTAAAAATGAGCTAATCAAATATTTCAAATTCACATTTTGTGTCCAGTTTTTTTCTCATGTGGCAAGTAGCCGTGTAATAAGCGGGATAATGTACAAGCAGCCGGCTGTTATCGCCAAATAATTTATTTCTGCGATAACAACCGGCTGCCTGTACATTATCCCTTACATATTAGTCGAAGTGACAACAACATGTCTTTAGGCAGCATGGTGTGAGAATTCAGATATCATATATGCTGACATGAATGAATGGTGCTGCGAGCTCGGGTCAGCTCGTTGTCTGTCTGTCGGAAGGGTAAAGGATATGTTTGGGCTCCTTTAGCACTGATGTTTTCAGTCGCATCCTTCCCCTGCAGTGTTCACAAGAAAAACAAAACGCTTAATATCCGTCAGGTCATTATGAACAGTATCACAGACAGCAGAAGGAATGCGTTCGCCTCACCGAATGCGCCGTTGCCACGGAAACGCGTTTACTGTTTACGGTTCCTTAAACATAAAAATACACGTAAACTGATCTAAACGCTGCCTGTGGAGAGAAGAAACTCTTCTGACTAAACACTGTCCGCCGCCATTATCACTTAAAACTCTTCTTACCTTCAGATTATATTCATAAATCGACTGTTTTGCTTTCTACGTAGCGCAGCAGCATTAGCATACACTACTCGACGTACGGTTTGCACGCAACGTCACACATCTCGCGAGATGTAGCTCCAAGCCTCAACCGTGGTTCAGAGGGCTCAATTCTCGCGAGACATAGCGTCAACTTCAAACGATCTGGGAGGTTGTGTTCATTTTTTTGTGTAAGTTTTAAAAGTATGATACGCAGTTTGCGCTACACTTGATGATTCTGAATAGGCACGCTTTGTTAGACCTTTTGATTCACTTACATATTTTTAGGCTCGTGACATAGATATGAGCAACTTTAGTAGAGAATAAAATGGACCTGTTCGTTATGTCAATAAAGATGACAAGAAAAGTTAGATTTACTACTGCAGATGGACGGTTTATTGTGAAGAATGTGATTATTTCTGTAGTTTATATTCCAACTGTTTTGAGCTGTCAGACTCCGTCAGGTCACGTGACCGACGCAGAGCGGCAGACTTCCCATGATGCACTACGCGGGTTATAACGAATTCGGGTTCGTCCTCAGTTTACGCGCCATTTATGAGTGAGTTTTGACTACTGTGAGCTGCACGAGCGCATATTTGCTCTCATTTTACTCGATAAACGCTCGATATTTGTGGATTCATTTCTGTGGAGCTTATTATAAGATTTATAGCAAAGAGTTGTAGGTAAAGTCAACTGAAAGCAAGGTAAGTGCGAAGATTTATACGAGCTGTTGTTATTTAATACACTGCCGCTTTATCTGGTTAATACTTTACCTCAGAGGGCATGAATTCATTCGTTCATTTACGTTAACGTTATATCGATCAGTAAACCGAAAGAAAACTCAAGGGCGGTCTTTCCTATTTTAGTGTCGCTTTTAACCTTTATTGTCCCGACAGAAAACCGTCTTTTAT
Source organism: Triplophysa rosa (assembly GCF_024868665.1). Taxonomy (NCBI): domain Eukaryota; kingdom Metazoa; phylum Chordata; class Actinopteri; order Cypriniformes; family Nemacheilidae; genus Triplophysa; species Triplophysa rosa. The sequence continues at coordinate 397,461 of NC_079903.1, forward strand.
TTGACTATTGTTTCCATTATTATTGACTGTTTATTTAAGCTATTTTGAAACAAATGAAGCGAACTCCATGGGCCAATCGTTTAAAGTGAGTTTAATTTTATTATGTTAGTATTCACATTTTTTTACCAACCACGTCTGAAATGAAACTGATATAATTTGTATCATTGCTAATGCTATTGCTAAAACATCACTGTAATTTGGTGTAAATGTTTGTCTTTATTATTTGATTTAGACGTGTAGAGTTTAATGAGCTGTCACCAGTAAACACAGCTTTTCAAATGGTTCGGCGTCAATTCTTCCGTGCACTATAGCCATACGTCAGATCATGTCGTGTTGTTTGGTTTGTAAGTTAGTGCCGTAAGTTGTCAACTCAGTGTTTTCTCTTTGTGTGATCAGTGTGTATTTTGGTTAGGAACATGTGTCAACAAAGACAATAGAGACACGGTTTTACTGACGCATACTTTTCAAACCGTTCAGGTGCTTTGAATCATGCCTGTAAAGACGAGCAAGAGCTCAACCGCTGCTAAGAGAGCGACTGCGCCTCGGGATGAGTCGGACGATGAGCTCATCACAGCCGGCAGAGCCGCGAGCGAGCCCCCGACGCCACCGCACGGTGAGAAACACACTCACAGATTCTTCGCCACCGTTTGCATACTGTTTTGCACTGTTTGCCTGACCCATTGGGGACATTAGCTTTAGAATTTAACGTTTTCGTATTTATTAATATCACTCTAAAATGTAACATTCTACTTTATTTATTTATTATTACATATAGCAATTTATAGTCCAGATAATATTTGACCAGTGTTTCTCTAGTATTTTATCTTAAATGTGTGCTTCTCTGAAATAACCACTGTACGTGCGTGCGTGCGTGTGTGTGCGCGTGCGTGCGTGTCAGTGCCTGTGTATGAACCTGTGTACAGGTACTGGTCATATAATTAGAATATCATCAAAAAGTTGATTTATTTCACTAATTCCATTCAAAAAGTGAAACTTGTATATTATATTCATTCATTACACACAGACTGATATATTTCAAATGTTTATTTCTTTTAATTTGATTATTATAACTGACAACTAATGAAAATCCCAAATTCAGTATCTCGGAAAATTAGAGTATTACTTAAGACCAATACAAAGAAAGGATTTTTAGGAATCTTGGCCAACTGAAAAGTATGAACATGAAAAGTATGAGCATGTACAGCACTCAATACTTAGTTGGGGCTCCTTTTGCCTGAATTACTGCAGCAATGCGGCGTGGCATGGAGTCGATCAGTCTGTGGTAGAGCTGTAATCGGGCCTTAAAAGTTAGGCCCGACAGTGCCCGAGCCCGACAGAATTCGGCCCGAGCCCAACAAGTACATTTTGATTGACAGCTTTTTAAAAGCCCGAACCCGTTTACAGCCCGACATTAGGCTATTCAAATGTGCGCACGCACGCACACAGCTTTTTGTCAAGAATGAGTCATTTATACATGTTTTAACATAATTTATTAATGACTAACATGCACTGCATCCTCAAATTTCAATTTTACTAGTTCACAATCACATGTATACAATTTTGTCAATAAATACAAGCGGTCAGATATATGAACTGAACCTTTAATTTATCTGCTCTTCTTCGATGTATCAAACATAAAACATTATCTGTAACAAGCACTACATCTTTATTAGGAGTGTAACGGTTCTCAGTAAATAATTGAACCGCACGGTTGTCCACCAACGGTTCGGCACACGGTCCAATGCGCTTGGACCGCGGCTCATCTTAAATCTGACGACGCATTTATAATATGGTTCGTTAAAAATTATAATGCATAAAACAGACTGACAAAGTTCAGCTAATGTATGTTTGTCGATAGATACACATTTAATACCTACAACAAATCAAATAACGTAGACAAATTTCAATAGGATTGACGTATGCTGTAATATGACCAGTCATTTATGCTTTCATCACCAGGGTGTTGTGAGCGCGCGAGTGCCGGTGAGACCTTAACAGCACATGTTGCTGTTTAAACTACACTCATTCAAGCCTTGCCAATTTAAACATTTAAGTGCAAGATGATGCACAAGAAAACTCGCTTGCGCGCTGTGAGAAGATCCGAAGCGTGCATCAAGACATCAAGTCTCAGACATGATGGCGCAAATATTGAGTTGTCTTTGAAGCGCTTAAACGGACAAATTCACACACGAAGTAGGTCAACATGCCCCTCTTGTCGAGTATCTTAACAAACATAGTAGGTTATGTCTTAAGTGAACAGACGAAAAACAACGCATGTGTACAGTATCAGTGTACTGGATCCATTTCATTCCTCTTAAAGCGACAGCAGCATATTCCTGCTGTCTGTTAAAAGTCAAGGAAATCACTCACTGCTTGTGACTCAATAGCTTCTGTAACTTCAATTATGATTCGTCTTATTTAATTTGTACATATGCAATGTTATGTTTTATTTGATTACTTTAATCCATTTCTACCTTAAAAGGTAAATATACAGTATCTTATTTCATTTTCTGCTTTGCTCTGTTGTTTTATTGGTGCTGTTACTTGTAGCTTGATTATTTGTTCTTATTTTTATTTGTCAGTAGTCCCTTTTCCCTGAACATAGCACAAATCGAACCGAAACCGTGACCCTAAAACCGTGACACAGACCGAACCGTGAGTAATTTGAACCGTTACACCCCTAATCTTTATCCAATAACGGCATGAGACAGTAGCTCTGCCAGATGAGCACCCATTTGAGACTCATAAACAGCTCTCGTTTGCGTTCACACTGCCACCAAAATCCGATTTTTTTGCTCATATGCGACCCAGATCTGTTTACTGTATGACAGTGTGAACAGGACAAACCAGATGGAATCCGATCTTTTTTAATCTGATCTGAGCCAATTCCATATGTGGTCCTAAATCAGATTCAGGTCTGATGTTTCGCAATGCGACCTCAGTCTGAACGGTCATATCGGAATTCACGCGACTTTTGCATCATTGTAGATCGACTTGCGTCATATTTCTGCGCTAATTTAAAGCTTCACGCGCTATTCTGTTGACGGAAGTGCACATTACAGCTCGGTTGCCAAACATCAAGCATCAGATTATAAACATAAACCCTTGCACTGTCTACCGCACGTGAGCCGCACGATGCGATATAACAAATGACTATAGAATCCCGTTATGATAAGAAATTTTGCCACTGGATACGGCGCGATGCAATACGACAAACGCATTAATGGTGTCTATTTTCTTTTATTTGCTTTGCATCCACCGCTCGCATGCGTGTTGACATGGTGGTAAAACATAAGCTATAGGTGTGTTCTGCTCCATGCTGGGACGTGCAAACCGGCATGCACACAGCCCGAGAGCGGACTGCTCCGGGAATGCTCTGAAATCCCGCTGTGAGATCAATCCGCTTGGCACCGCATAAACTCAAACACACCCGCTGACTAGACCCTTGCTTAATTCTGTATGAAAACGTGCTGTCTGTTATGTGTTATTGTTGTTTTGCGCATACGATTCCGTTCATAACCATCACGAGTTCACACTGGAATCTGATATTGGCCACATTTTAAAAATAGTGTGAACAGCCGAACAAAAAATCAGATCTGAGCAAAAAATCTGAATTGAGCATTAAGGCTTGCAGTGTGAATGTAGTAATCTCCCAGTCCTCTCTAATGTAATGTACCGTTATTGTCACATACGACTCTGTCACGACCGAAGTCCAGGAATCGCATGTTATTGCAACTGGATGAGCACAGACAGCAGTGGCACTGACAGGCTTTAACAGCTCAGGGTGAAAACGGCTGACGTGGTTTCTCAAGTTAGCATTTTTAATTACTCTCGCCTACCTCCGCCATTGTCTGCTAAAGCAGTAAAAGCACGTATGCGACATGACGTCAGAAAAACGTAAGTACGTCATAACCGGTTATGGTCTGTTACTGAACTGATATCGAATCATCCTCGTTTGCATCGCGATGCATCATAAAAACGATTAATTTCGACACCCCTATAGTATTACGGTGTCATATTTTAATTACTGTTAAACTGTACCACTTTGACTACCATTTAATTTTTCTGTCTGTTGCACAGACATCCGGGTAATTGACAAGTATACCGTCAGGGTTTTTCCTGGCTCAAAATGAGGCGGAGGTGGTGCCATCCTGATCTTGTACACACACACGTAGGCCTACCGTACCTTTAAGTGGCTTAACCAAAGTGACTTTGAGTTTGACATATTAAAAGTTCTAATAAAATTAGATAAAAATGACAATTATTAAGTTATATAAAACATTACTTCAACCAAACAGAAATGTTTTTTTAAACAAATAAAGCTATTTTATCATTTCAACTAACTTTTCAGCCCACAACAGCCAACTGAATTTACCTAAATTCTTTCTAAATGAGCAAAGCTCATTCACATCTTGCATTCTCTGTGGTTCACTTTAAATGAATTCGTGTGCGAGTTGTTCTGAACGCAATGTGCGTTCATACTGGCGAACTCGCTGTGTACAGTATACGCTGATTCAACGATCCAACAGCACAGCTAAAGACTTGGATGCAAAACAAACAGCCGTGAAACACAGGCTGGCTCTTGTTCTGGAACTCTTTTTAGCACCTCAGTGTGCTGATAATGAAACGGCGCCTCCACTGTGGCGTAATGTCGCAACTGCAGTTACAAATGACAGTCTGTTAAATGCACGCAGCATTTCTTGTGAAGACTCGCAACGTAATTTTGGCGAGAGCCTGAGGCGGCACGACATTTGATGGAGGCGGCCGCCTCCAATTTCTCTATGCAGGAAAAACCCTGTACCGTAAATGTGACCTATGGTGTGACGGCACAAGTTTTGTGAATAAAAAAGTAAAAATGAAGGTAAAATCACGGTCAGGTTCACTCAGCACTAGTTCTTTGGTGTCTGCTTGGTGTGTCTCGGCCTTAAACACACTTTCACTGACAGAGATGGAGCAGTGATACAGAGTTTTCAGTGCAGTTACTAGGGCTGTGCAAAAATATTGATACATGTAACTATCGCAATATTTTTTTTCGATAGTGATAGCTCTACTATCGCTAATTTTTTTTAATCTAATTTTTAAAAAATCATGTCATATACATGCGGCCAAAAGTAAGTGGAAGCGAGCATGGCGAAAAATATAAGAACGCTTGGAGCTCTCAGAGCTGATGTGTGGGTGTGCTTTGGTTTTGAAAATAAGTCATGGAGTAATGAGTTATATCAAATAATGCTGTTTGTAGGCTTCGCAAGTCATGACACAAGTCACATGGCTACTGCAGTGCATCGGACAGAAAGTTTATTAAGAAAAGTAACAATGACATTTATTGTGCTTTCACGGATGTGACACCAGCGCATTTACAGCACGGATGAAGCAGGGGTTTTATACTGCCCATGTTCATTGTTTTAACTGTAATGCACCACAACAGCCAAGTGACTTGCGTGAGCCACCTTATTCCCCTGTGCTACCCACTTGAGGGGCACAATCCACAGTTTGAGAACCCAAACCTCTGATCTAAAGGTCCATGCATCGCACATCATGGCCACTCTTCAGAGGTAAGGGATGTTTTTACACTTATCCTTACAGAAAACCCCCTGTGGTGCACAGCATGTTGTATTTCTAGCTCTACTTTTTACATTTTCTATTTAAAGTATTGCAATATATCGCAAATGTGTATCGTATCGAAATACATAGCAATATATTGTATCATGACCCATCTATTGTGATATGTAACGTATCGGGAGGCATTTGCCAATACACAGCCCTAGCAGTTACAGTCTGTTTTGTGATGTTGTAGATGTTGCTGCGGGTGAGTCTGCTGAAGCGCTTGATAATCGCAGTCTGGAGGAGATTTTGAGCAGCATCCCTCCTCCTCCACCCCCGGCCATGAGCTCAGAGCCCGGCGCTCCACGTCTCATGATCACACACATTGTCAACAGAAACTTTAAATCATACGCTGGCGAGCAGATCCTGGGCCCGTTTCATAAGGTAAGACCATCAACTGTCTCAATGTCATTGTGTTTGATATCAAAGCAAGTGAAGTCTTCTGCAAACAACTCATGCTCCAGCTTTTCAGATAATCAAAAATGACACCAGTGTGTTCTGTGAGAGCTTTAGATCGCATTTCTCCACTATCTTGTTTTTTTTGGGCTTGTCAGTTTTCTCAATTAAATGGCTCATAAGCTTTTGGGGGATTATGGGAAAGCAAGCTTTCCTCTTGTAGCGTAGTCTGACATAATGCGCAGACGATGCCATCGCTGATGACTGACAGACATCAAGAAGTTTTGGCACCATCATGCTTCCAACAGCTCAAGCTGTAAAAGACGCACCTGACTTCATAACTGTGCCCAGCACTGCCCCGATGTCATCGTCCATCAGGATGTTTTTCTGTAGACATCTTCCCATGACTATTTGGTAGACATCACCCAACCCAATGGCTATTGTACTTGGAAGTGTTATGTTTTACTCAGAATCAACAAGTAATCAAACCGTTATCAAAATGTACTGCTGAAATCCAATAATGATCGACCTCTACTTTGTGACCTGCAGATAGTATTTAACTTGGTCTGTTTTGTTTTAACGCTGGTTTGTTGTAAATATTGTCAATAACCTGCTGTTGCCTTTCTCTGTCCCTTCAGCGCTTCTCATGCATCATAGGGCCAAACGGCAGCGGGAAATCTAATGTGATCGACTCCATGCTGTTTGTGTTTGGATACAGAGCTCAGAAGATCCGCTCGAAGAAGCTGTCGGTTCTGATCCACAGTTCTGACATCCATCAGGATATCCAGAGCTGCACTGTAGAGGTGCACTTTCAGAAGATCGTTGACAAGGTAACCATCTTCATCTCACAGCAAGCAGACTGCAGCCTATATGATGTCAGATTGGGTTATGACCTGTAGTCAGGAGGAATCCTGTTAGTTGATTTCTGCAGCTGTTCAGACTGGATGTGTCTGGACACTGTTAGACATCACATGATGTAAACTGCTGATGAACAGATGGCATTAACGCATCTTCACATGCACTGCATATTTGACCTAGAGAATGTTTTGTTTGAATAACGTTCTTGTTTGTAGTAGTATTTGTAGCAGTTTTGAGTTATACATCTGCTCTTGGTTACTGCAGTGGTGATACGGATGTGCTCAAATACAGATTTCTTGTGCTAAATTCGTTTTTGTCAGATTCAGTTACGTTTTGTGTTCAGTGTTGTTGTGTTAATTATATGTTAATTGTGCGTTCAGGAAGGAGACGACTACGACGTCATGCCCAACAGTTCCTTCTATGTGTCCAGAACAGCTGGAAAAGATAGCTCATCTGCATATCACATCAACGGCAAGAAGGCAACGTTTAAAGATGTGGGCACGTTACTGCGCAGCCACGGCATCGATCTGGACCACAACCGCTTCCTCATTCTACAGGTGATCATCACCTCTCTCTTCTTCACTGTGTGTCAGGATTGTCGGGGTGATCATCACCTCTGCTCTCTTTATGTGTGTTCTTCTCAGTGGTGAGTAAAAGCCCTAGACTGCTATAGCAGCGCATCATGGTTTTCAACGGTGAGCAAAAGGTGCAAACCATCATTTGCTGCTCTAGAATTTTAAGGGACTCTCAAACACTCATCTGGGCTGTGCGTGAGAGCACAGGTCGACATTCACCTACTCTACCTTTCCCGCTTTAGCAGCACGTAAATATTGGCGTGTGTTAAAGTCAAGGCCAACCCCAATATTATGTGTGCTGCTTCAGTGAGGCGGGAGTGAGCCGCTCATCATCATTAGCCTTCCGTGTGTGTCATGCCTTTCATTTCCTGCCACAGTGACCATAATCCACGCTTGACCTCTGAATGTGGATGTGGGATGCTCAGACAGATTGAACGCTTGCTCCAATTCACTGGGAGTTTAAAAACACAAATGTACGGTCCGTTTCATGTACCAGCACTCCCCCCAATTTCCCACTGCAGGGACATCTTTAAATGTCTAACAATGCATGAAGACAGTGATATTAAACATTCATGTTCATTGTACCCAACATTAGTTATAATGAACTGGTCTACATGTAGACAAAATCATTTTTCTCACGCAAAAGCAACAAAATAGTAGGAATTCCTGGTTAATGCATTTTTAAACATGTAGTAACTCAATCTGGCAGAGTTTGGGGAGAAACAACCAAAAGTGAATCCACTAAAATATTGTTAGCCGAGCTAATAGTATACTATTCTATATTTGATAAGTAATTTATGAAACATGTTTAGATTTATGCAAAAAAAATTCAAATTGCCTACATTGTTCATGTGATATTAAGAAGTTTCCCTTAACTTTTTTCTGTAGAATTATACCAAAGCCGCTAAAGGCTAAGCTGCCATAAAGGCTAAATAAAGCTTTAAGGTGCAATTTGTAAAAACCACCTCTAGAAGGCGCACATTCAAAACGGATATGTTCAAAACAACAACGGCGTAGCTTGATGATGCTGTGAAGGAGCGTGGAATAATGGGAACTGCAGTCTTCAACTAATAAACCGCTAATAAACAATCAGACGATTGTCTGATGATGTAAAGTAACAAAGTTTTATAAATGTTGCGTTTGATGACGTGATTTTATTTCATTGTAATGAATTAGATGTAATTCATAAAATTAAATTATAACTATTTAGTGATATGATCTAAAAACGATTACTGCTTGTTCAGTAAATATATCGATGACACTCGTGCTAAATTAAGAAAAAGACATTCAGACAATAAGACTAACCTTGTTGATCGACATAATAATCATAAGGTTTCTGTCAGTAAAGGAATCTAAACAGTTGCTAGTAAATGGTAAAGAGTAATTGTGCTCCATAACGACTGCGCAAAACAAGATAGTTGCTTGATGGACGCTACAAACTAATACTTTCACATTTGTCCGTGAGACTGCGTTGTCATGGTTTCTATGGCAGTAAAAGCAGAAACCAAGGGAAAACGCCAGAGACTGTGTTATTAGAGAGATGCAAGGTCTGGAGAAAGCGTAACGGCTTACATGAATCATGTGAGGCACCTCAGCCAATCATATAACAGCCTCTAGTCTCCTTTCCTGCATTCTGCGTTTTTCTGACTAAAGGTTGCAGGCTTTCCATCTAGTGTCTTTGGTAACGCGGATATGATGCCATTGACTGACAGACACGGTCCGTGTCACTGGTTAAAATGACAATTTTCTCACGATTTACAAATAGTTGGAAACATTTCAGATATTGCAAGTACTCAAATGAACAAAATTCTCTGCTGGGGTTACACCCCCACTCTTTACGAGAAGTGCCGTGGGATTTTGTTTCACAGAGGGGTCATGTGCAGGTTTTGAAGTCCTCACTCATTCATTGAACGCAGGGTTCTGGGTGGGTTGTAGATGTTTAAAGTTACTGACAGACAGTAATGTAGTGGATTTTACTTGTGTATTTACTTGTACGCATTTCTGCGTAAAATGTAATTTCGAATGAGAAAAAGAATGGGCGTGGCTTTTGTCTTTGCGATTTGATTGGATGTATAAAAACAGCTGTTGCATTTTGAAATGGAACTGGCAGCAGACTGACAGTTGAAGGGAAGGAGTTAACGGATGCTCCACCCAAGCCATCTAACATAAGATGGATAGTCATTACAGGAAGGAAGTGCGGTAACAGATTTTAACTGGAAATTGTGAGGGCACATGAATTTTAAAAAGAGAATGAATCAACTATTTACAATAAACGCTGCAATAGAAAAATAGGCATTGTCATTTTTTAATTTCACTGGGACTTTAAGGCTGATCTGAGACGGCTCGGTGGCGGATCAAAGTTCTGTCTAAAACATGCCAGACACGACCCTCCTCAAACTCTAGTGTCAAAGGTGACTGGAATACATACAGCTTTGGTTCAGTGTAAGTGTACATGCGTTGAAGCCACTCTAACACACAGCTCCAATTCTTTTCATAATGTCAATGTAACCAAACGCCGTCATTTAAGATGTTTTCGTTGTGTGTCGAGGAGATGGGATGTAGATGTGTATGTTTTGCTTGAAAGGCTAAAAGATGAAATCTACAGCAACATATGGTTCTACATATCATTCAGGTGGAGAAAAGAACACAACACGCACACAGATGACTATAAAGATCCCATAAAGACACATGACACCAGTATGTGACATGTAATGTTAGCGTGGCTTTTGAACTTTTATTTTTTTGTGGCATGTGATTAGTTAATGAACATACACTTGCACCGCTGAGAGTTCTTATTGTGCCAGGTTAGACAAGCCCTTCATGTAACACGCTCATCCCAACCATCTCATTCTCGGTGGCTCTATCATTACAGCTGTGGTGTGAACACTGCTATTCTCTTCAGTTAAATATGGCTGAGATCTTTGCCTCTTTATCTTTACAAACATCTATCAATCGTGTCTCATTGACAAAAATATGAAAAAGGTGTGCACTCTAGAAAAGTGTGTTGTATTTTCTTGACACCTAATAAGCTGAGAGAGTGTGTGAGGAGTGTACCAAATGAACCTGTCATGCCTGAAATCAGGTTGTGTGTGTGTGTTGTCAGGGTGAGGTGGAGCAGATTGCTATGATGAAGCCCAAAGGTCAGACAGAACATGATGAAGGGATGCTGGAGTATCTGGAGGACATCATCGGATCGTGTCGTCTCAAAGACCCCATCAATATGCTGTGCAGACGCGTGGAGTTACTCAATGAGCAGAGAGGAGAGAAGGTACCACAACATCACCTGAGCAAACGGCACACACACACAGAGAATGTGATACTGACATGGCATGCTGGACCAGTGCCGCCCTATTAGAAGGATGGCGCTCTTCTAGTGATATTGGCTGAATCCGAAACGGCATACTCAATGAGTAGGTACTCAATTTCAGTAAGTACCTACTTAACGAGGGATAAATGGGTACGGACTGTTTTGCCTGAATGGGTTTTGTACGAATGCGATCGTCTGTCGTATGCCATATTGACGTGATCATGTGACGTAATTCTTCTGTTCCTTTTAAATGGCGGGTGGCAACTTGCGTTTGAGGTGCATATCCGCCACCTACTGTACTGGAGTGTGGGCCAGAGATTAGCCATGTGATGTAATGACAAGCCCAACAACTTAAGTTATGAGAGACAAGTTGCATTAACACCGTAACATGGGTTTTGTACAAGTAAACAACACATGAAACAAAGCTTTCAGTTTTCTTCAAGTACAGCACATTCAGAGCCTTTTATTTTCATGCAATTCATTTTTACCTTGTAGGGCTATATGATAAAGGTAAACAATTAAAGGAATACAGCAGCTTTGTGATTTTGCGATGCGTTTTCTCAGTTAATTTCGTCAATAACAGGCCCATCCACACGTCCCATTGTGAAGAATGATTATGCCAATGGGATGTTCTTTTCGTAACAGAAACATGCTTGACTGTAAACTGCTGCAAATTATTCTTTTGTCTGTATTCTACCTATTGGTTGATGTCTCTCACGTAGATACGTTGCTCCAATATGCATTCTATTGTAGTAGTAAAAACAACCTAAGAGTGCCAAGTATGTTTTAACATGGACGTTATCCAAATGTTATCTGACCACACTCTCGTTTAACTTTCACTTTTTCTCCTCATCTGTTCTTTTCTTTCCTTGTCCATAAAACTACACCATTTTTACACGTCTCTTGGTTTTTCGTTTGGATAAATAAGCAATGTAATTTTAATAATTAATTGGTTTAGGACTTATTTGTGTTTTATAATTATTCGTTTATGAAAGGTGATTAGAAAGTTGAATTGCGCCAAAGTGTATCTGTTAAAACCACCTGATTAAAATGATCCTGTGAATAATTATCATGTATTTTGTTATATCTGTGAGTTAAAAAAAACATTTAAGCAGTATATAATATTGTAAAGGGCAAATATACATATAAAACACAAACGTAAATAAACTGCTGAAAATAAGCTCAATATTAATGCTTCGTATTTAAATTCTATGAATTAAAACTATGCACAATATAAAACACGGTCAATTTAAGAACAAAGCAAGGTCAATGTTAATGTTACATTAGCTTTACAATAATTAACAACATGTTTAATCGTACATGAAAGTCGGCTGAGACTGTTTGCGGGCTGTGGGTGGTATTCTGTCCTGTGGGCTCATGGGATATAGAGCATCTCAAGTATCCGTCGCTGAGTACTTCTAAATCTGGGTGTAACTACCAAGCCATCCGGGAATTTCTCGCCTACTCTTTTATGAATACTGACGATTTGGACATACTATTCGTATGCCTACTGCTTTTTGCCTACCATATAGTAAGGAAGTATGCCATTTCGGATTCTGCCATTGTTTTGATCCACTGTTTTGTTTGTAAAGTGTTGAAATCTTGATGAAGAAGAAATGATTTGCTGAAGGGAGAGAGTATGTGTGTGTGCGTGTGCGCGTGTGCGTGTGCGCGTGTGTGTGTGTGTGTGTGGTGTGTGTGTGTCCCCCGGTGGGGACCTAAACCTGAATACACACCAACACATGGGGACTCGTGTCACCGTGGGGACCAAAATTGAGGTTCCCCATGGGCAAAAAAGCTAATAAATTGTACAGAACAATATTTTTTAAAAATCTAAAAATGCAAAGTGTTCTATGATCTTTAGGTTTAGGGATAGGGGATAGAATATACAGTTTGTACAGTATAAAAAACATTACGCCTATGGACTGTCCCCACGGGGATAGTAAACCAGACGTGTGTGTGTGTGTGTGTGTGTGTGTGTGCGTGCGCGCGCAGCTGAATCGAGTGAAGCTGGTGGAGAAGGAGAAGAGTGCTCTGGAGGGTGAAAAAAACAAAGCTGTGGACTTTCTCACTTTAGAGAATGACATCTTCAAGAAGAGAAGCTTACTGTGTCAGTTCTACATGTAAGATGAACACACACACACACACATACGTTAGCTTTCAGCTTTGAGAATACATGTGTTTTAGTGACACATGGTGTTAATTTCTTCCCAGTCATGATCTAAAACAGCGCGTGTCTGCTAAAGAAGTGGAGAAACACCAGATTCAAGAGGACACCAAAGATCTGAGTGAGAAAAGCAGTGAGCTGACAGACAACATGAAGCAGAAGAACGAGGAGCTGAAGACTGTGGAGAAGTGAGACACGTCTCTCATTTCTCTCTGTCTATATGAGTGTACACGTCTGCTGCATTGTGTGTTTGTGTGCTGTGCAGGAAGCTGAATAAACTGACCAAGTTCATCGAGAGTCAGAAGGAGAAGTTCACTCAGCTGGATCTGCAGGACGTGGAGGTGCGCGAGAAACTCAAACACACCAAGAGCAAAACTAAGAAACTGCAGAAACAGCTGCAGAAAGACAAAGAGAAGGTGAGACACGTGTCTATCTGTCCTACACTGTCAACCATACGGTTATATCATCATGATGGGGTTTGTACTGGTGCTGGAAATCCTGGAAAATGATTGATTTTTAATTCTGTGTTTTTAAGGTTTCAAAAATGCTTTGATTTGGGATAAAGGGATTAAAACTGCTTGAAATTGTACTTGCTTAATTTCAAATCAAATCATTATGTGACAATAGTTCACTTTTTAGATGAAGTAACTTAAAGCTTAAGAAAAACATTCTGCTCGAGCTTTACTTGCCGCTCTCTGTGCACGTGGCAGGCGGCGACATATGAAGAGTTCAGATGCAAAACCCTCTAAAAGCAACCTCTGACAAAAATAAGATTATGATGTTAAGTGAATGCTCTCCACACAGTATACGTTACTCAAATAATTTAGCTTCAAAACCCACTAAATACCACACTCTGCCCGGTCTGAAATATCTGGTTTTGCTGGAAGTTAAATGGGGGAGCCTGATAGAAAATGCTCGTTTAAACGAAAAGTCATCTGACAGACTGCTGAATTCTTCATATGGAACAGATTGAAAGGATTGAAAACGAAATACAATTTATGGTTAAAAAACGAAGACCAAATCCTCGAGTAACCTTCTCCAAAGTCTGCAGAAAGGACGTTTTTCTCCATGGGGATTGAGCGTTTTTGAGCCACGTAAAATGTTCGCAGTGAGATTGTGGGGATGGCGCATAAGTAAGGGATAATCCACCGCTAGCTGTGCGTTAAAGGGTTTGAATGCACGACATGGAGGCCAAGAACCACCCAACGCGAAGCAGAGGGGACCTTCCAGCCAATCAGAATAGAGTATTCAAAAAGACCATGGTATAATTTAAATCATTCCGGCAAGTGTGGCTTGAATAATAGAAACTCCCGCACAAGTGTATTTGCTTCAACGTGGGTCTAATAATGAAAAGAATCTACAGATGTAACCACGCGAAACATTGTGTCTTCATTTTAGAATTGAATTCCACTATCAGCTCTTCTCTGTTTTTCATCTAGCCCAGTTCCCGAACGGCATATACAAATCCTTATTCTTTAAAATATAAGTCACATGTAACAAACACTCAGCGCACTCAGTCTATTGCAAGATTAGGCCTAACGAAATAATGTAAAACTCGTCTCAAATAATATTAGGCAATATATTTGTAGCGAGGAAGGCGGGACGAGAGCCGTGGGGCAGGAAGGCGGGACCGGTGCACGTACAGCTGATACTCATTATCACTCACGCCACCGGCCCCGCCTTCCTGCCCCACGGCTCTCGTCCCGCCTTCCTCGCTACAATATTATTATATAGTTGTTCTTTTTTTTTTATTTTTTACAAAAGTAGACTACGTTATTTGGCAATATAGATGACCGAAGTAATAAAAAGTGAAAATACGATTTTTTTTCCCATCCGTTTCCCTACATACTTTATAAATCTTGCTCCAAATGTTTTCAGTTCAGGACCCACCGACAGGTAATCTGTCTATTAATTTTGAACACAGGGAAAACACACACATTCGTTCCCTTTCAGTGTTTTCTTTCGTATCATAAACGAATAAGTTTTATTGCAATATTAATATACCTTATGGTTGGGCTGCACGATTATGGCAATCATTATTGTTTATATTATTGTGTCCAAAGCACAATAAGCGTGTGAATCGATGAAAAAGTGTCATTTTTAGTCATGTAACTGTTTCTTAAGTGTAATGTACCGCAGCCGAGTGCGCAGTTCGGGAACCCCGAGAGTTGTAGTTGAAAATCGCAGTGCAGTAGCCAATGTACGGACCCGAAGGGCATGTGCTCGCCCGCTGTGCTAAATAGCCTATTCCCAGTGAGTTATTATATAAATATTATCGTTATTAACGTATTGTTTTCCATTGATTTGACGTTTTTTCATTTTACCATGGTTAATTTTCGTAAGGAGAAAACATATTTTTATTCAACTTTACCACAAATATCAGGTACAAGAAATCTATAACTGATTTACCAAAGTGATGTAGAGCCTATTCATTGATTAAAGTTCAAAAGCCACGTTTTTCGACTAAGAGAATAAAATAAACGTAATTACTGCGTGATACCTGTGAATTGTAGACGCGGCGCTTTTCGTCCAGTACGCACTAACGTTTTGAAGTCATAATGAACTGTTTGTAAAGAAAATCTCGAGTTCCAAATTATATATAATTTTTTTATCTGATTCATAATTAAAAGCTGTTTTGCTCTTTATGGTGTGTGATAGACTCAAGACGATGAGGCGCAATATGGATCATCTCATTGGGCCCCATTTTAACGATCTAATCGCATGGTCTAAAGTGCACAGCGCAGGTGTACTTGGGGTGTGTCCGAATCCATTTTTGCCAGTTTAATGACGGAAAAAATGGTCGGCGCGTCCGGCGCATGATCCAAAAGGGTTGTCCCTATCCTCTTAATGAGTCATGGGTGTGTTTTGGGCATAACGTGCAGTAAACCAATCAGAGTATCATCTCCCATTCCCTTTAAGAGCCAGTTGCGCTCGCGCCATGGCAGATTCGCCATTTACATGGAGGAATTTGCAAGAGCAACTGAACTCTTCTCCAGAGAGAACTCGTCTGCTCGTGTGTGAGGTTAATACGTGCGAGAAGTCATGTACATAATAATCTTTTACATTGTAATCCATATTTGGCATTATTGTGTGCTGCTGCATGTCCCTCTGTGTGTACTTAGCAGAATGTACACGCACTGTGCAACCGCCTATAGGTGCGTATTATTAATGCGCTCTTTAAATAAATAAATAAATATTGCGCCGTCGACTTTAGACCAGGTTTCAGTTGGTCAGTGGCGCAGTCTATGTCAGTTGCCTCAAACTAGCAACGCGCCAACAATGCACCTGAACAAGCCTCGTTTTCAGACCAGCACGCCAATGGGCGGAAATTTATTTGCTATTTAAACATGACGTGAAAATAATATCTGCTTTGGACAAAAAACACTTGTTAAAAATAAAATTCAGGCCCTGCAAGGTCTTGCAAATGATAGTCAATTTTTGGGAAGCATGTAAAATGTAAGCCTATTAATTATCAATTCAAGTTGGGAATGTCATTTTAGGATCTTTTTTAGCACAATATCATATTATATCATATCAGTAAGTATTTACTGGAAAAGCATGAAAACACACATTGAAAACACTGGAAAAGTGCTGGAATTTGACTTTGTAAAAGGTGTAAGAACCCTGTCATGAGCAGATCATCAAGTACATGTGTGATTCAATCTTCATGAACCCTAAACATGAGCTTATTAAAGGGGTCATATTTCAGGGCATTTCGAGATCTGTATTGTGTTCTTGTGGTGCACTATATATTTTTTATTCTTTATAAAGACCCTCCTGATACGCTCTGTCACAGTTTAACCTGTTGACTATTAGGGATGGGCATTTTTGATCATATTTCATTTCGAGTACTGGACAGGTTTGAAAAACGACTCTGAGTACTCGATTAATTGGGGGCAGGGCAATAGAGGGGGCAGGACATGTCCCCCTTACCATGGTGACAATGAAAAGGTTTTAATTACAACACTGATACGAAAATGTATGTTAATAAAACTATAAGATTGAGTAAATAATTAAACCGACTCTGTTAGATTATTAAAAATTCACTATCAATGTTTTAGAAAATAAAGTAAACATTTAAAAGAAATATCAGCGTGAGATGAAACGTCATCTCTGCCCTGTCACATTTCTGTCTGTCAGTGTCTGACGGTAAAGTCTCTTATGCCCGTCTGACATGTCTGTCTGATAGTAGTGGTCTCACCTGGGAATGGATTGAAAACGCTCGCCCTGCACCGCGAGCGGCACGAATACAACACTAGCCCATTATAAACAGAAGTTCTGTGCCCACTGGATGCAGCGCAAAGAGACGCAAATAACGTCCAGTTTCTTTTTGCTTTCGCCATGTTGCATCGCGCCGCTCGCGTGCGGTGTAACGTTAAACAAAGTGTAAGATGTTAACGGATCAAACTTGTAGATTTTTGTTTTGTATGCTGCTTGGCTCTGCACATTTTGCACTTGACTGTATTTTTGTCAGGTTTATTAAAGTGAAACCAAGCATCGCTGTGCGCTTTCAATATGCCCTATATGCTCCCCTGATAGCACACGTACATCTATTTGATGTCTGCATTTTCATCTGCAAGACATCTGGCAGATGCTGTTTGCTCATCTGCCCAACATCTCTGAGACGTCTGCTGTCAGATGTCCTATAGACCTCTAGAAGATGTCTGTAAGATGTGTATGATTTAGAATTGATGTACAACAGCTCTTTCTAAGATGTTTAGCAGATGTTTTTACACAGCAGATGTTTTCCAGATCTTTAGCAGACATCTTAAAGATGTACCTGTGCTATCTGGGCCGGACTTAACTCTTTACCGCAAACTCTCGCAACGCAACAATCAAATATCTGGGCACAACCCGAAATGCCAGCATAACCAATCAGAAAGAAAGAAAATAATCAAAAAATGTATTTATAGACCCAAACGATCATGGTTTTCACCATCGATCGTCGCGTTCGAGTACTCGAGTCGTGCCCATCCCTATTGACTATATAAACATTGCCTTATAAACACACATATCACTTGTACTGTACATTGCTGGCAAGAATTAACATGTGTACAAAAGTGCTATGATGATTTATTACTCCTAAGTTTATATATATATATATATATATATGACTCAGAGATCTCTTATGTTCGCTAGTGACTGAAAAGTTCAATAGTTTAAATGAATCTGTTCGAATCTGTCATTCGTGTGCGAGTCGTTCTGTTCATACTGGCGAACTCACTGTGTACAGTATACGCTGATTCAACGATCCAACTGCACAGCTAAAGACATTACAATGATGTACGTCATGTTAATTTAAGAAATATCAAGAAATTAAACGTACTTTGATGCAAAACAAACAGCCGTGAAACACAGGCTGGCTCTTGTTCTGGAACTCTTTTTAGCGCCTCAGTGTGCTGATAATGAAACAGTGCCTCCACTGTGGCGGCCGCCTCCAATTTCTCTATGCAGGAAAAACCCTGTATATATATATAGACACACACACACACAGGGCTTAAAGTTTTCCGGCACTGTGCCAGATCTCCGGCTTGCGGCTTTGGCTGCGGAAAAAAAAGATTTACTAAAAAAAGATCACATTTAAAAAAGCTTCTTAATATCAGTTTGAGTTCATAAGTTCGCCTACCAATTGTATGAGAAGAACACAGCTATCACTCTCAACCAAACAAACATTACTAGCCAATCAGAAGTAAAATGGGGCGGGTCTTGGAGTGTGGTTGCTGGAGTGGCGACATCACGTTGGAGAGTAGCAAGCAAACACAGTGGGCAGGATGGAGAAAAAGCAGGGCTGCTTTTAAGTCCATTACAAATATAGCCTAATGGTTAGAGAGTCGGACTCGTGACCAGAAGGTTGCCGGTTCGATCCTCAGGGCTGGCGGCTAACGACTGAGGTGCCCTTTAGCAAGGCACCTTACCACTACTTGCTGCAGTGATAGCTGCCCACTTGCTGTGTGTGTTCACTGGATGGGTTAAATGCAGAGGTCACATTTCGGGTATGGGTCACCATATCTGACTAATAGGTCACTTTCACTACACTCTCATGCGAGCTAATTTCAATTGAGATATCCAGGCATTTAATAAAACAGGTCTGCCAGGCGATCGATTTCTAAAATGTCTAAATAAATATACATATAAATATATGAGCCCTCAAGAAAACAAAAGTGATATATATATAAATATAAAGAGAAATAGAAATATGCTATTTAACTGTGATTAATGCCAGCGTTTTCAGAAATATTCTTCTTCCACCATTCAAAGAGAATGGACTTGCTATGACGTAAATAACTGCCCAGAGGCATTGCAAACATGGCCGCCGAGTGGCACGACTTCAGTAAACGGACTATGCTCATACGCTCATAGAGCTCAGTGAAGAATTCCCCACCTTACTATACCTTGAGCTTTAGCTCTTGGCAATAAACAGTAAGAATGGCTTGTGTGTGAATGTGTGATCCTCAGTCCTTGTTAGAGATCTACTGAAATAATCATATCAGTATCTGTTAGATTTAATTTCTGCATAAATAAATACAAGCCCACAAAATAAAGAATTGTGAAGTTGTTAAGCTCACTATACATTGCTGGCTATAAAGTAGGAGGGTAGGAGGAAGGGATTCCTTCTGGCTATTCATGGGAGGAGGGGATTCCTTCTAAGCTAAACATTCTTTGTCTGACCTGCTATACCTTATTTGGTCATTCTGTGAACCCCTGGACATATGAAACCTGCCAGATGTCTTTTGGCACCGTATATAAAGACTTGTAGTTTCTAAAATAAATGAGTTCAAAAGCTTAATGCCTCTCTGTGTCTTGTTTTTGTGCTCCCAGATCTGCAGAAGAATTCTCTCACAACATCCAACCTATTTCTGATTTGATTTTACTGCTGATCCAAAACACAGAAAGAAACTTAGTGTTCGTAAAGGAACCAGAAATTTAACAGTATCATAGGGCATTAAAAAGAACTATTATTGCCTGTTCCAGTTCTTATTTTCACAACATGCAATTAAATTAAATGAGCAGCTAGCTCTAACAACAACGACTTATGATTTGTTCTGGTTTCACCTCTCTCCTGTCTAAACTAAATGATTTTATAGGTAATTTATTACACATTGTCATATAAATCAGCTGTAGACTAGGGCTGTAGCGATCGATTGTTTTAGTAATTGAGTATTCTACCAATTATTCCATCGATTAATCGAGTAATAAGTACTTTTTCTTTATTAAAGAGCAATACTAAATAAATAAGACGGGTCTCTTAAAATGGACAACTAATTTGTTTCCTTTTTAGAAAAATGAACACATTTATTACTGAAATTGCAAACATTAATATCTGTGAAAACTAAACCCATTTAGTACATTCCATTGCCATATAACATTCATAATGCAATATAATACAAATATATAAATAAGCAAGCATAAATAACAAAGAATAATTTCAGTTTAATTTTAGTTTACCCAAATTCTGCTCAAGCAGTTCTGCTCAATACATACAGTATATGTCGGACTGTACAGTTCTGTTAGGTGGGCATGTAACGCGCTAGTCAGACAGGATAAACTTTGCCGGCTGAAGTCCTAAAAGTTGGGTTTAAAGATAAGGAACTTTCCAAGCACAATGTTCTCTCACCATTCTCTCACACACATACACACACACACACACTGTTTGTGGCAGTCTCGCGGTTGTCAGAGCAGAAATGAATACCTGCCCTCTGTATATTTTTCTGCCATTTATTCTGCAGCGTCTTCTGTGTTCATATAACGGAGTTTAGCGGCTATGAATTGAACTGAATGTTTTTCTGAATGCAAGAACAACAAAGCCATGTGTTTTTTATCTGTCACATGTAATGCTTGACATGTGACAGATATATTATACGGTGTTAACTGTCTTCGTATCCGTCTGGTTTGGAGTGTGCTATGGTTGCTTAACAACAGTGTACATGAGAAAACATTGTGTAGTAACAGGTATTGTACTGTAATTTGTTATAGTAATTACTACACTTTGTGTACTAATGCGTACTACAGCATTTTGTAGTATTAACCTAGAGCAGGGGTCTTCAACTACTTTTCTTTGAGGGCCGGATTCCAAAAGTATAAATAGGATGCGGGCCAGTTTTTTCCCACATCATATTTTCTTCTTTTATTTAGTATTTCTGTTATTTATTGCATTTTGTTCCTTTTATACTGTTTTTGTTGCTGTTACTTACAGGTCATATATTAAAACATGCACACAAATATTGCATCCAGTATATCCATTTTCATAATATTTAATTAAGAGGGATATTGTCTTTTAATTGTATTTTATATTCCCTAATATGTTGAATGAAATTGCTGTTAATTTACTCACCCACAGTCCCCCAGTACTTCTAAGATGTGGGTAGGTAATGTAGCAGCGTTTTGAACTTTCAAAGGCGTGGCGTCTCAGGATGCACATTTCTTAACGCACACCATTCTCAAAGTCTCTTCTTATTTGAAATATTAAGGCGGGTCAGGTAAAGATGATTGGCGGGCCACATTTGGCCCGCGGGCCGCCAGTTGACTAGCCCTGACCTAGAGTGCAGTGAGTTGTTAACAGTTGTAACCTGTAGTAGCATTCTTTAGGGCCATCACTTTGACATATTTTGGTATTTACAATAAGAACAGACCCACAGAGCTGATTCACGCATGCAAGTCATGTGCTGATTTAAATTTTTCTTGCTGGTTTTTGGAAGAAATTTGCTATTGATATCTTTTGTGACCATGCACTGAATATATCGACAGAGTAGGTCCAGATAGGCAGAACCTTGTTTTTAGTGATTTATCTTGAACATAGGCAAGATGACATGAACATATGTAAAGGGACAGTTGGAGCAAACCGCTGTATTTGACGATCAATCTGACAGGTGAAGATGACCGTGGGTTTTCAGTATATCACTCTTCATTTTGTATTCGAGACACTGTAACTGCTCTTCCTTTTTCTGTGCGAGTGGCGTGTCAAAACTACATAGCTCCACATCTTACCACATGATACATTCACAATGCTACTCCAGACTTGAAACGCAACAAGCCGAACACAGCAAGAGAGTTATCACCAAAATAACGCGATACAAATACAAATCATTATTACACATGTGCATTATGATCGGCATGTATGTCTGATCATAAACCAACATACTAACGTACACGATACCAGTTTAAAAAGCCACACCTCATGAGAGCGCTCTCAGCTAAGAAAACCTACACTAGCAGACAGTAAACAGAGATTCACCAACTAATAAACAGATTATAATAGAGCTTTCCTGTAGCTCAGTGGTAAGAGCATTGCGTTAACAAAGCAAGGTTGCGGGTTCGATCCCAGGGATTGCACATACCTATGTATAAATGTATAGGATAATGCAATGTAAGTTGCTTTGGATAAAAGTCTGCCAAATGCATAAATGTAAATGTTAAACTGGCAACGTTACAGTGAACTAAACGTATGGAACTGACCGTAGTAAATTGACCATTTATCTGATCAAATGTCACTGTTATGCAGAATAACAGCTTTATTTGAGACGAGTGATTTTGACTGGTCAGTCTTACATTAAACATATTGTGCATATTTGCCAAGTTAACGTTAAGCCACATAAACAAATGTGCACATCAGCAACCAGAATGAATTGAGGCACGGCGGCCTTACACATCATAAATAACTCACAATTTCATGATCAAATGACTTGATAACTAAGGCCCAATTCTATTTTCTACCCCTCGCCCCTTCCCCTTGCCCCTTGAAACAAAGTGGCAAGGGAAAGGGTTACAAATGTTCCGGTAAGAAATGGGACACCGCTACTACACTGGTATACGTCATCATACGTCGTTGCTAGCTCCTAACGTTACGTCAGAGGACATGTGCCGATGCACCGGGTATATGACATAAAAATATATTTTCTAATATCGTGCAATCAGTGCTGTCCGCTAGCAAACTTGAGCGATTTTTTTTGAAAACGTTAAGAAAACATCACCGTAAATACAAACACAAGATTGAATGTAACATACATAAAATGAAAAATTGTCATAAAAATCCTTATTAATGGCAAAAATTACTTGCATTTGGTTCTGCTTGCTCGAGTGAGCGGCCATGTTGGAAATTTCTCTTAGCCCTTCGTTTGAAGTGAGGTCCCGAAAAATCTTCCTTTTAAGGGCTATCTGGCCCTTCCCCTACCCCTCCAACCAAAAGAGAATTGAGACACCCCTACCCCTTCACGTGAACGCACCAAACGGAGGTGTAGGGGTAAGGGGTAGAATTGGGATTGGGCCAAAGTCTTCCTCCTGTTGTTTTGAACAACGTTTATCAGCTTTTAGGTTTTTTTCCGAGACTTCATGTTCATAACGAACTTCATCCACAATGAATGACGTTATCTGCTTTTCTTCTTCTTTTGAAGCGTTGTGATGGTTGGCAAACCAACTTCTGATGCTTCTTCTGCTTTTCTCTTTACTTGCGAACAATCCCCCAGGTGGCGGAAATCGTCTTAAAGTTAGTAAAAAACAAAGCGTGCTCTTTTACAAAGATGATATGATTGGTCAGTTTTACTGTCACTCAAAAGTAATCTCTCTCATTGATTTACTATTGTTCTGTCAGTGGTACCCCCCCCATGTAAGCACACGTTCTACTTCTTGCAGCATGCGCAGACAGCCTTTTTTCAATATTATTTTTACGATAGTTTAGGTCATCACAGACGGCCCTGAGGGTTCGCTACTGACATACCGAGTCAATGCGAAACAGAACATGATCAATAATTCAATATTGGGGCAGCATGACATGGTGGGCTCATGTTTCACGTGTTTCTCATGAGACTGTGTGTGCTGTGCAGCTGGAGGAGGTGAGGAGCGTTCCCGCCAGCAGCGAGCAGGTAATCACGGAGACGTCCGCTCAGAAGGAAGAGCTGGAGGAGAAGAAGCTGCAGGAGGAGCAGAAGTTAGCTCAAGTGATGGAGAGTCTGAAGGAGGAGACCAGCGGCCTGCAGGACGAGAAGGAGGTAACGTCACACATCCGTCTCTCTGTGTTTCCCACAGGATATTTGCTGGGACTGTGGCGTTGGATGATGTCACATACTAATTAACATACTTGTGATGCATTTGCGTTGCCACATCAGACCCGTCTGACTTTTGCTCTCTAAACATTCTGTATTATAATACAGTTTATTGCCCAGTAAGACTGTTCTCATGTACATATTTTCTGGTTCTGATGTCAGTTCTGATTTATAGCCAGGAAAGCAAGACCTCACGCTCGCAGGGCTGTATTGGCCACATTTTCCTGCTGAATAAATGCTAAGGTTTATCCAAAAAGACGCTAGGTTTCTGAACTAAAGTGGCTAAAGCGGTGGGAAAACTGGCTAAATCTATTGATAGAGTTGCTTAGTTAACAACGCTGTTTTTTGCGTCCAGTCCATGACTGTAAGACGCTTTGCCTAAACAACACCATAAAACAGCATGAAGATTTTGTTTGATGAGCAGAGTTCATTTTGATGACCACACACGTGTCTCTGTTGATTTCTCCTGCAGAAGAGAGAGCAGGAGCTGCTGGAGTTGAGTAAAGCGGTGAATGAGACACGCTCACGCATGGACGTGGCTCAGTCTGAGCTGGACATCTATCTGAGTCAACACAACACTGCTGTGAGTCAGCTCAAACAGGCCAAAGACGCCCTGCAGGAGACCGTCGACACGCTGAGAGACAGAAGAGCCGCCATCAAAGAGCTGAACGTCAAGATACCTCAGTGTGAGAAACAGCTCCAGCAGGTGTGTGTGTGAAGCAAACCATTATCAACAGATGACACTGAATGAGGAATGAAATGAACATGAATCGTGTGTGTGTTTCAGGATGAGCAGGAGCTAGTGCAGATCTCAGAACAGGACCGACAGAAGACGTTGTTAGTTGGTGATATGAGACAGAAGGTGGCTGAAGCTAAGAGCTCTCTGTCCAGCAATCGCAGCCGAAACAAAGTGCTGGACGCCCTCATGCAGCAGAAACGCTCAGGAAAGATCCCGGGAATCCTGGGCCGCCTGGTACGTCCACACAAACATGCAGTCACGTCTCTCTCACACACACAAACACACAGAGCGCTGATGTCACGTCTGCTCGTGTTTCTCATTAGGGTGATCTGGGTGCTATAGATGAGAAATACGACATCGCCATCTCCTCCAGCTGTGGCTCTCTTGATAATATATTAGTGGACTCCATTGACACGGCACAGAAATGTGTCACCTTCCTGAAGAGCCAGAACATCGGCGTGGCCACCTTCATCGGTCTAGACAAGGTAACATTGTGTGTCCGGATGCTTTCAGCACATTTTGACTGACTTGAACTTAGCGGAGCTTATTGATGATAAATGATGACTGTAATGTTGATGGCTATTAGAGCCAAGAGCTAAAGACAGAACATGGAAAATGAAGGTTTTCTTGATTTGCTGCATATCAAAACAATACTTAAAAACGGTTCCGTGTTGTTCAGATGAAAGTGTGGGAGCAGAGCATGGGCTCCATCTCGACTCCAGAGAACATTCCTCGTCTCTTTGACATGGTCCGTGTGACGGACGAGGCCGTGCGTCCCGCCTTCTACTTCGCCCTGAGAGACACGCTGGTGGCCAGAGATCTGGAGCAGGCCACGCGTGTGGCCTTTCAGAAGGACAAGCGCTGGAGGGTGGTCACGCTGCAGGGTCAGATCATCGAGCAGGCCGGTGAGTCCATCTTCAGGTGATGTTTTTGTGATGGTAGTGAAGAGTCGCTCGTGAGCTGATGTCTTGTCATCCGTTCATCAGGTACCATGACGGGAGGAGGAGGACGAGTGATGAAAGGTCGCATGGGCTCTTCCGTCTGTGCCGATGTCACTCAGGCGCAGGTCAGATCACTTGACTTTCTCATAGGACTCGAATCTAGATCAGTCTGGTACAACTCGACAGCGTTTCTTGAACATGGGTGCAAACTTCATTATCAAGTTAGCGAAAGATTTGCTGCATAGAGACTTGATGTCTGTCTGTTTCTCACACAAAGCTTTTGAAAGATATGTTCAAGTTATAAGAGACATCTGCTCCTGCGTTCCTTGAAAAACAGATTTAGAATGATGCTTGGTGTGTCGTGTCTTATTTTGTTCGGGGAGAGACGCGTGTGGTGTGAAGGATAAACGTGTGTCTTTGTGCAGCTGGATAAAATGGAGAGCGCTCTGAATAAAGAGATGACACAGCTACAGGACTGGCAGCAGAGAAAACTTCAGCTGGAGGAAAAAGTGCACAGATCCAGATGTGAGCTGAGAGACATGAAGAATACACTGGAGAAATACAGCGCCAGCATTCAGGTGAGAAAACTAACCCCAACATCATCATCACCATCATAGAATAGTTTCTTCATTTAGCCCATGATGAAACCTGCTGCGCTTTTAGAGTCTCGCAGAACAAGAACTTCACCTCAAAACTCAGATGAAAGATCTGGAAGCCAATGTCATTTCAGCCGCTCCGGATAAAGCCAAGCAGAAGCAGATGGAGAAATCTCTGGAGACGTTCAGGAGGGGTACGGCCCACACCTGAGCTGTAGTACAGTGCTATGAAACGCCTCATGATACTCACACACTTTGCTTCTTTGTCACTTGAAGACTTCCAGACGGCGTCCAGTAAAGCGGGGAAGGTGGAGGCCGAGGTGAAGCGACTGCACGCGCTCATCGTGGACATCAACAGTCACAAGCTGAAGGCCCAGCAGGATAAACTGGACAAGATCAACACGCAGCTGGACGAATGCTCCTCGAGCATCACTAAAGCCCAGGTGGCCATCAAGACTGCTGGACGGTCAGTTCGCTGCTTGTGATTGCTTGTTTCAGTGTTATGGTAAAGCGCATGGAGCATCACGTAGGGTCGATCGCTGTGCACGTGTAAAGATGTTGTGTTGTGATGTGTCAGCAATCTGAAGAAGTGTGAGGAGAGCGTGTCTCAGCTGGATAAGGACGTCGGAGACAACGAGACGCTGATGGAGGTGCTGACGGAGCAACTGAAGAAGCTCGAGGAGCAGGCTGGAGAGATCATGCAGACGTACCAGCAAGCTGAGGTAAAGGCACACACAAGACCTTTTGTTGTGTTTCACTTTATCGTTCTGTATCTGGTAACATTGAACTCCACTTGAGAAAGTCGAGTCATATATACTCCAATATTTTGAATTTAGACTGCGATACCAAGCTCAACCTCTAGATGTCAGTGTACCACACGCTTTCTTTAAATGCCACCGAACTACAGGACCCATTCCAGAAATTGTTTATTTAATAAAATTATTATACAATAACATAATAATAAAAATTAATATAAAC
Source organism: Triplophysa rosa (assembly GCF_024868665.1). NCBI lineage: Eukaryota > Metazoa > Chordata > Actinopteri > Cypriniformes > Nemacheilidae > Triplophysa > Triplophysa rosa. The sequence continues at coordinate 424,655 of NC_079903.1, forward strand.
CTAAATTAAATCAAATATAAATAGTTATATTAATAGACACTAGCCAAACAGAAGCAGGAAGTTAACCGCAGTCCCGGTCTGCACGTCTGATGAAATGGGAGGGAATAAATGATGACAGAATTTTTGTTGAAGTACAGATATATTGTTCATGGCAAAAGATCTAATCCAGCACAAAGTCGGTGATATTTTCATTTTATTGGCCATTCTATAGATCTAGATGATTAAAACGGTCCATGCTGATATTCAGTAGTTTAAGAGGTGAAATGAGCGGGAGGAATAAAGCAGTTGACCTATAAAAGAATGTATTCCATCTAGATTAAAGCGAGAGGATTTGTGTTTCAACATTCACGCCCTGCCACGTGCGTGCGTGCGTGTGTGCGCGCGTGTGTGTGTGTGTTGTAGGAGGCCCTGCCTGAGGTTCAGGAGGAGTATCGGGCAGTGGTGCAGGACATCAAGACTCTTCAGGAACAAGAACATGCTCTACAGAAAGAGTCTCTGAATGTACGACTCAAGGTGGAACACATCGACACGGCCATCACAGAGTGTCACAACAAGATCAAACACTGGGAGAAAGAGGTACACAACACCACACTAGTGTCACGCTCTCGATTTCAGTGGAATAAATGTGTTGAGTGCTGATGACTGAAGCACCAGATCGCTTACATCAGAGCAAATGAATGTCAGCCGTTCAGCCGAGATGTTTGTGTGTTGCTATCAGGCCGGTAAACTGTCACTGCACTCTATTGATGGAGCACCAGCAGAAGAGCTGCCCATGCTGAGCCCAGATCAGCTGCAGGACATCACTAATCCAGATGTCATCAAAAATGAGATCGCTCTGCTGGAGGACCGCTGTGCCAACATGAAACCCAACCTGGGAGCCATCGCAGAGTTCAAGAAGAAGGTACACACACACACAGCTATCAGATGAAAGTGTGTTTGTCATCAATGAATTACAACCGCAAACAACCCCTATGTGTGCCTGTGTGTTGTGCAGGAGGAGTTGTATCTGCAGAGGGTGGCTGAGCTGGATGACATCACCACACAGAGAGACAGTTTCAAGAGAGGCTGCGAGGATCTGCGCAAACGGAGACTGCACGAGTTCATGGCCGGATTCAACATCATCACTAATAAACTGAAGGAGAATTATCAGATGCTCACGCTGGGAGGAGACGCAGAGCTCGAGCTGGTGGACAGTCTCGATCCCTTCTCTGAGGGCATCATGTTCAGGTGTGATGTCACAAATGTGCTGTAAGAAACCAAAATGATCAAAGCTGTGTTTTTCATGGAGTGATGGCTCATTCATGCTGGAGGATTGCTTTATGGTTTAAAGCAGTGTTCCTCAAATCCCATCCCTGCAGAGTTGAACTGGAAGCGTGACCAAACTCACGCACCAGTGTGTTCGATCGGGGCACTGTGTGTGGAACCCTGGTTTAAAACATCCCAATTCTGTACACGGGGTTGAAGAAAGCCTATATATTGTCTGAGGTTGAAGATGTTTGTGTGTCTGTGTGGTGTTTCAGTGTGCGTCCTCCTAAGAAGAGTTGGAAGAAGATCTATAATCTGTCTGGAGGAGAGAAGACGTTGAGCTCTCTGGCTCTGGTGTTTGCTCTTCACCACTTCAAACCCACACCGCTGTACTTCATGGATGAGATTGACGCAGCGCTGGACTTTAAGAACGTCTCTATCGTGGCCTGCTACATATACGTGAGTTCTTTTGTCTCTCAGACCAGTGATGTCATGTCATGCTGTCATCACATAGGTGGAGGTTAGGGCTGGGCTGGATGACGGAATAAAATGTCAACCGTAAGAGATTTTTTTCCCCCGTGTATTCCGCAGAATGTAAATGAGTAGGCGTAGTTAACTCGACACTGCAAGTTGGGGGTTATTATGAAAAAAAACCATGAATTAATCCACAACAAATGAACAAATCAAATATTCTTTTGACCTTTCTTCAGCCTGTAGTTTTGTGATCCGCTCCAGTCTGGCACGTTCTCTCTTTCACCTGCAGTGCTCGTGCAGGGTTACTGGGAAATAAAACTACTCATTCTGTGAAATACATTTTTGGTCATTCCACCCCCCCTCGTAAAATAGCTTCTAAATATATAGTATTTAAATACAAATACTATTGCACAAGAGCAACAACAGCTAAACTAAAATAAAACCATTTTAAAGCGCGAGGTCGGTGATAGCGGCTGCGGGGCTATGCAGTGTACAGACAAAATGCAGCACCTCAGTGACACAGCACCCAATATGAGAAACATTTGTATTTATTTTGTTTCTTGCATGTTTTATAAAATGGGGAACAAGGACAAAAATATAATATTAAAAGATCTGCGTGTAGAAGCTAGTGCACTGAAATCTATGTAACGTTAGGCTTTACCTGCAAGGTTTTGCGGCGTCAGATCAAATCGGACGAAAACAGGACACATGTTAACGATGCGTCTGGAAGCAGGACAAGATAACATGTATTATTGCCGGGAGTGACAGAATCCTGCTGAACCGGGTGAGAATGACATCCACTTGATGAATTGAATCAAGTGTTCTATATAGGGAGACATCTGCAACATTCTGAGCGGGGAGAACCAGGGTTAGCAACCACTGATCTAGGCAACGGACGAGTAACAAATCCTAAGTAGTGATGTCACTGCACGCATTCTATTAGCATGATTCTGAGCATTTTAGTCTAAAAGAAATCTGTACAGATTGATATGTGTGTTTGTGTGACAAGCTTTAAATGAGATTTAAACTAGTGCTGTCAATCGATTAAATAAATGTATCTGATTAATCACACATTTTTTCTGTGATTAATCACACATAACATAAATGTTTTAAAATATACTTTTACAATCTAATCATTTCATATTTAATCTTGAAATTAATGTAGAAACAACAGATTTCTTTAACAGCATCATTTTATGAATGAAAGACAACATTTTAATATTAGTACTGCAACTGTCTCTAGGGCTGTCACGATTATGACATTTGACTGACGATTAATTGTCTAATAAATCATTGCGATTATGACCATTAATTGTCTGTTTTAGGGCTTTGCCGATTATGACGATTAATTGTCTGTTTTTGAGCTTTGACATTTAATTCTCATACATTTTTGATTCAGCTTTGAAACGACCATATTGTTCTGAATACAAGACTATGTTTTTTTCTTGGAAATACATCGGAAAAAATTGGGTCATCATACTTAAGGTTTAGGCTTTTACCTGTCAATAATACAACCACCAAATACTTGTAAATGAAGTAAATTGATCAGGTGTGAATTGAAGCCACCATTAAAATACTATCAGTCATAGAAAAGCTTCTAGTCTGTTTTTTTCTCACTTGCAAGACTACAATAAAAGTTTACTTGTGTGTTAATGAGATTTTGGTAGACTGGTTTTCACACTGAAATAATGTTAAATTGTACTGCAGGTTATTTTTATGGTATATGCTTTAGTTTTTTTTTTAAGTGATTGTGTTGTGGTGGTACATTTTACAAGTATTACCATGCTTTAGTTACAATATATACACTAAAATATGCAATCTGCAGATGCACTGCAGCTCCCCCTAGTGTCTTCTATAGAGATGAGCAATAACTGCGATGATCTGAAACCATCGCGATGAGGTCAAACAATCGCGATGAGACGATTATTTAATAATCGCGACAGCCCTAACTGTCTCTATTAAATAGATTTTTTTTAACACTAATTGTAGCCATTCAACAGTATAATTGAAAGCTATCATGTCTAACAGATATGAAATATACAGAAATTGAATGAAGTTCTCAAACACTTTACAGTCTTTAATGCTAAATTGTAAATTAAATATAGAAGAATTCTCATTAAAGCTACAAAACGCATTGAATTCCTCTTTTCTTTTGTTCTTTGATGAACATTAGTGACAGGAGTCACATTAGTAGGTTTAAGAACGCAGCCCCTTTAAGAGCTGTCTCTTTACGCAGATGATGCCACTCCCATTGTCACAACTCTTTGCGTTCATTTAAGAGTTTATTTAACGCATTGAAGTCTGTGCTTACGAAAATGCTAGACAAAACGGGCTTTCTGTCATAATCTTGTATGGTTTTAGTTTAAGTTAATACTGATGCTGTGCTGTCTGACAGAGATTGACTGACGCAGCCTTTAGCCCGTGACTGTATACACCAGACTGGACCTCGCATTGTGTTTTGTTGCGGCCCACAGCTAGAAGCGGTCTATCTTCACTGAACAAAGCAACTGTTTCAAAACGCGCTTAAGTGGTTTAAAAGCCTGTACATGAATAAGAGCGTGATTATATAATGTAACCTAGACAAAGGATGACACAACAAATGGATGCTGCGATAATTGCGTTAAATATTTTTAACGAGTGAATCTGATCAAAATTAATCGCATGCGTTAACGCATTAACAGCCCTACTTTGAACGTTTGCCATGCGCACAATGCATGAATATACCTGCTTTCACCATTGCTTCTTTTATTTTAAGAGCAGACTTAAATTGATCCTCAACAAGAGACGGTGAGCACATGAGTGTGTTTGACTTCATGTACAGACTTAACGACGTATGACACAAGGGTAGCGCATGAAAGCACATAAAGCGCACTCGAGGCATTTTAATGTTCTACTCCAGTCGTTCCCAATTCAGTTTCCAATCCGAGTGTTTACAGGTCCTATGAAATGACAAAATTCAACTAAATTACTATCGGACGGGCCGTTTTTATTCTGATTGAGATGTTTACATGAAGCGTATACAGCAGAATACAATGATCCATGCACACAGTTATCTGAGAAATTCTAACATTTTCACCAATCTCTAATGTTCTTTTCTTAACTTGACCAAACGATTGCAGGAACAAACCAAGAATGCTCAATTCATCATCATCTCTCTGAGGAACAACATGTTTGAGATGGCTGATCGGCTCATTGGCATCTATAAGACACACAACACCACCAAGAACGTGGCCATCAACCCCAAAACTATTGTGCTGAGAGAGGTGGAGACCGCAACCGCGTGACCATGACTTCAAGTCATTGACCCCAAAATCATTGTGTGTATGTGAGGTCTTTATAAATCAATCTCTATTATCACTTGTCTTCTGTCAGTTTACACTCAATTTTATCTTTTTAAATAAAATAACTGTTTTATTTACTAGAGCATAAATCTCTGGAAAATTAGCATGTTTTTATTGCACTCAAGTATTTTCTTTTAATAAAACATATGAGTTAAACTGAGCTCCGGAGATTGTGGTGCTTGTGCTTTTTATTATAAGTGTTTTTGACCGAGTGTCCAAACATTTCACACTAGAGTGGTGTTGATCAATAATTCAGTTTAAAAAGAATAAATCATTTCTGCAGTTCTCATATCATTGGTCGAGGCAGTGCAGTAAGGTGTGCTTGACCAATAGAAACTGTTATGCTGGCTTCACGTGCTCTCGGAAATTTGATCATTCATGCATCCGAGCTGGTTGTTATTGTTGGTATTGACAGCAGATTCATGCTTGCATCTGTTTTGGGGCAATGTCACTGTACCAGTATGTACATTTTTTGCCAATAATGATCACTAATAATTGTTTTAACATTGTACAGTATCTAAATATTTATATACTTTTTTTTCTCAAGCAAAAGGCAAGAAGTGGACAACTGCATTTATTTCAAAACATTGACTGCAGTTAAAGATTCTTTAACTTTTCTGGTATAAGGTTTATTTGATTAACAAATGATAGATGTTCTTTTCTAGTGCTAGCCAGAAATGTGTTCTCAATAGCCACGTGTCTAACAGGTCTCAAGACAGAAAGCATTCAGACAGCAATCTTTTGTTCCTACATGTTTTGCTAATAGCAGTAAGTCAATAATCATGACAAACACATTACTGTACTGGATTTGAACTGTGTGCAGTGTGCACCTTAAAGGAAAAGTTCATCTCAAAATCACTTATTTTTACTCACCCACATGACGTTCAACATGTTTTAAGACCGCCCGGCGTCTTTGGAACACAAAAATATTTTAGATGACATCCGAGATTTCATTTTTGAATTTTTTTGAAGCAACGAGAATACTTTGTGCGAAAAACAAACCAAAATAACGACTGATCGATATATTCTCCTCTGTCTTGCAGAAGGGGCAAGCTCTCCTGTCTTGTCAGTCTATGCTGCGCGTTCACGAGGGCACTTCCACACATGCGCATTCGGTTTCAGAACATATCGATTACAGTTATTTTGGTTTGTTTTCGCACAAAGTATTGTCGTCGCTTCAAAAAAATTCAATTGAGCCACTATGTCTTTAGTACTTTAGTACTGAGTAAAAAAATCACAATTTTGATTTTGAGAAACCTTTCCTTTAGGTGTTTCCACCAGATCTGTCACAGCAGAAATCCTTCTCCCATCCGCCATGTTTAAAGTGTTGGGTATCAAAATGACTTCCCAGTGGGAAACATGACATCAGGGGGAATTCATATTCTTCCCATAATTCTGAGAGCACATGAAGGCAGCATTGCTTCATCTTGAACTAGAGAACATGAACACATGAGCTCACTCTGTATCTGTGTGAATGTAGGAAAGCATCATGGGTAATGTGACGGTCATAGCTGCAGCACACAAATGATTTTAGACTTGATGAAACAAAGTTGTGAAAGGTCATTACTGTGTGTGTAGTATGTTGAGACAGGTAAGGAGCTGTTGGTAGGTGTTTTGTCCTAGAGTGTAAACGTAAGAGCTGAGATGTGTCTCTATGTTGTGTAATATACAGCAGAGGTGTGTCTCTATATCATGAAGCTGAAGTGAAGCAGTGATTCCTGATGAAACAAAGAAGCTTCCACACACCAGCACGAGCACAAACAACACAAGAAAGACTGAAGAGCACCAGAAGCGCTTCTCATGTTGCTTTTGTGCACTCTTCACCGAGTGTCTGTGTGGATGACAACACGAGATGTCAGGAATGGGTCCGTCTCGGAGTTCCCTGACAGTGACACGAGTCCAGTGTTCCTCGATGAACTCCTCTGCTCGCGGTGCGATATGAAGACAGGGTACCTGCGGCAGGACGATCTGGTTTAAAGCGTTCACACGTGCCCTCAGCTGATGCACCTTCTCAAGATAAACCAGCGGCTGTCCTTCCTCCTCAATGCTGGAGCTTAGAGATATCAGCGCGCTCTCCTCCACCTGCAGTTCCTTCAGCTGCTCGACGAGCGGATCGTACGTCTCTGCCAGCAGCACGCTCGCCCCGTCGAGAGCCCGCATGAACTGATCCTGCTTCTCAGCGAGAATCAGCTCGAGCTCCTGGAAGAAATGTGCTACAACCTCCCGGTCCTCCTGCACGAGACTCTCACTCCGAACCTTCTCCTGCCGTAGATGCTCGGCCAGGCTGCTGATCTGGTCTCCTCTCAGACCCTCCAGCAGCTGCACTGGAGCGGCTCGCTCCTTCACGTAAGCACTCTGGAGGTCGTCGATGGCATGGCCTCGGTGCCGTCCAACCGTGAGGCAGAAGCCGCATATGAGCTCGCGATCCTGAACGCAATAGACGTTTAGAGGCTGCCCGGGATGTTCGGGGCACGCAGGAGAACGGGGCTGGCCGTCACGTTGATATTTCTCTACGATGGCACGCAGGCAAACGTTCACTGGCAGCGTGTACACGCCGTTGCTCGGCAGCTCCGTCACGCTGCGGCAGTTGGGACATTTGAGCGGCAAATGGAGAGGACGCCAGATGGATGCGGTAACGGAGAGCTGAAGCACGTTGTCCAGACAGCTCTTACAGAAAGTGTGAGAACAGGGTAAAACTCTCGGGTCACTGAAGAGAGCGTAACACACCGAACATGTCAAATCCTCCTCCAGATTCTCCATAACAGCTGCTGAAGACAAAAGATCAAATCATCGTTACTGTTTCAACAGAGGATGAGCTCCTCTTCTGTCTGCATGTCTGAAGAATGTCCTGACCTGAGAGAAACTTTCATCTGGATCAAAATGATCTTGAAATGCCTTGTTTAGCCTGGCACACATGTAAAATGGATTACTTAAGTCAGTCTTTCAAAGCAAAGCTGCATTTTAAATCATAAAGAGGCTAGTTTTCAGGGGACCGTTTATAAGGACTTTTTGAATGGACTGTGAAAAATGGTACAACGTTGATATTTTTGACAGATTTAATTATTTATATATTCATTTATTTAATTATTTATACATTTCTGCATGTATTTATTTATGCGTGTATGTATTTATACTTAAAGTCCCCGTGAACCAGAAGTTGCGATCGTTTTTACTTATGTATTTTAACGCATTTCCAAGTGAAATGGAATTTCGAATGAGAAAAATAATTTCTCATTCGAAATTATTCGTCTTTCGTCTTTGCGATTTGATAGGATGTATAAAAACAGCCGTTGCATTTTGAAATGGAACTGAATTGAAGGGGAGGAGTTAACGGATGCTCCGCCCAAACCATCTAATGTACATAATTTAAGATGGATAGTCATTACAGGAAGTAAGTGCATTTTCAGATTTTAACTAAAGATTGTGAGGGCACATGAATTTTAAAAAGAGAATGACCCACATTGATAAACTATTTACAATAAACGCTGCAATATTTCATGAAAAAATAGGCATTGTCATTTTTTATTTCACTGGGACTTGAAGTCATTTTTAGGCCTCCACAGAAAAAGACGCCGGCGCTGGCGTTTAAAAAGCACACAGGACTTTATTGAAAACAGCGTTCACACCATAGGATTATCATGTAAAACAGACGCTAGCAGCTTCAAAAAAGAAGTAAAATCTGAGCATAACCTTGCGTCATTATTTGTCTTTTAAGAACATTAGTGGAACACCCAGATATTTTTCAGAATATGCCGTGTTATGGTAAGATTTATAGCAAAGAAAATGCAATAATACAAAAATAATTCATTCATATGTTAATTATTGATGTTTTATTATTATCTATCGTATTTTGTTACCGATTTTGAGCTCTAACAATGTATGTCTCTTACTGTCGTTTCAATGGTCGTGGCTTCGTGAAAATAAACATTCTTGTAAGGAATTTTAAATCTGACATTGAATATGTGCTTTTGCAGGCAGTCCTTCAGTGTTTCCGAGTGCTTTATGGATTATATTTTACTGTAACGTTTGGCCAGAATGTGGAAGGAAATCTTGCTCGCTGATCAAAATGTACATGAACACGATCTTTACTGCTTGAAAGTAGTGGATCGAAACGCCAGAGATGACAGACGCTAATGTGTGTGGCCATCAAGATTTGAATCTTTCTCACGCAGGTTTTACGTGATGATCAACAAACGCAGAGTGTCCATTTTTATTTCATGTTACTTGATTATGAGGAAAACATCAGAAAACTCAGATTTAGCCTGTAAGTGCAGGCGGTGGATAACTTGGAAAGAAACTTTTGTGTAAAGTTCTACAGACATGAGATTGGCGTGTTTAATATCAAAAGAAGCTCGTTGTAAGTCAAAACACAGAAATATATTTTGCAAGTAGTTTGTGATACAAACTAACCGTAAAACGCGAAGGATCCCAAGCTGCCACAGCTCCCCGAACAACACGCGTGCGCATTCTCCACCAATCACAGCTATTGTTTGATAAATCGCCCAGTGCAACAAGTTGCTCAACTTGACACGAGAAATGTGATTGGTGTAAAGTTGCTCTGGAAGAAGACGTCACCGGTAGGGGTGGGAAATGTTCTTTTATCTTATTTTCTCGTTTTGTCTTTTTATTAATTTTACTGTTACTTATGTTTATGTACTGTAATGTTATAACTAAATGTTCAATAAAGCATTAAAAACACTTTGTATGTTTTTTCTATACTATTTTTCTGTACTACTGTATATACATTATATGTTGATTGGCTGTAATATGTCTTTTTTATATATATAAAAAAACATTTTGTATGGTTCTGATAGAAAGACAATGGGTACAGGGCCGGTTTCGCCAATATTGAGATCGATACAATACATGAAACGGAAGTAGCAATTGTCTGTTTTCCGTACAGTGACGTATACCCGAGTGAATCGACTTCTGAAAAAAAGAGAAAAATGTAGGGCGGGACTTGCATTTCATCCACCGGCAACTGATTGGATCGTCAAAAGGTGAAAGATTTGAATGGCAGTTTGCATTCTTTCAATCATTGCAGCCCCGCCCTCGCGCTGTTCCTCGAAGAGAGGTCGTTTCGACAGGGGGAGGAGGTTAACGTTTTTATCAAAGATTAGAATTGTAAATACATTTTTTTAAAATAATGATGTGCACGGATAGAGAAATTACAGTAAATACTCTACCACCGTGTAATACAATTAGAATGATCATTTTTTTATTTCATGCTGACTTTAAAAAGCATGCACCTAAACTAACAGTGTCAACTGTGCTCACAATAAGCCTATAAGAAGTCCTATGAATGTTATAATCCAGGACACAATTAAACCGATAGAAATGCTAATGGAATAAAACATTTCAATTTCTTTAAGTGTTTATATTACTGTAAATATTTTTATTTAGAATCACATAAAACACAATTTCTCATTTAAAAAAAACTGCAGCTTGGCGCAGCCGGTTCACCTGATGGCATTTCAACAAAACCACTTCCAAAAAAATAGATATTAAACTCCACTGCTCTAGAATCATGTTAAGTTGGCCAGTCACTGGCGGCTACGCAAATTGTGAAATTTCCTACTCGGTCTTCGCTTATAAAGTAGCGTACAGCTTCCAACAAAACATTGTGGCAGTGTGAGAAAATACACAGACATTAGCTGTTGAAGGATTTTGTGTATGTCTTTTTGATATGTCGCGCTGTGACATTTTCCTGATGTCATTAATTATACTTGTGCCCGTGCCCCACCCGTAGTGAACATATCTGTAAAGATGTGAACCTGATGGCCCTCCTAGCCTGTCCATTGTAAGTTCTCCAGTCGGAGGTCCTAATGGTATCTGTCTATTGTTTGAAGGTCATGTGTCACCAGGTATAAAGGTCTGCTCACACAGACTGTACCTTGGGTTAAGATCTAGGTAAAGAATGTAGAAGGTTGGCACGAGAACATCGCTACAAGGGACCATGCTGCACTACCACCTAGTGCTGTAGTACTCGAGTCCGGTCTCGAGACGTTTTTTTATGGTCTCGGACTTGTCTTGGACTCGTTGATATTTGAACTCGGACTTGGTCATTGGTCTCGCAAATGTTCTAGTCGGTCTCGTCCGAGTCCAGCGATATATGTTTTATTTTCTCCTTCAAAACAAAACATTGATAGAGCAATACTCTTGTGATCCGAAAACTAATGATCCGAAAACTGTTGCCGACTCTCGACTCTAGAACGAGAGCAGCGCGTGCTCAAAAGTTCTCTCTACACACAGCAGTTCAGTTCAGTGTGTGCTGTTGTTGTAAATAAATAACTCAGGTATATTGGTTCAAGTCCGCGGGACTGTCATGCACGCCAGAAAGTGAAGAACTGAATTAATTTGTGGATAATATTAAGTGTTTACGGGAGACGCTAAACGGGAACGATTCAGCTGAACTGGTTCGACCGGTTCATTAAAAAGAAAGAACCGGTTCGAATGAACGATTCGTCCGCGGCGTGAACCAGCGTCAATCATTCATCAGGCACGATGTCAGCCAGCAGCGGCATAATACAGATTGGTTTTACAAACCATAATAAATGTATCGACAGTGCGCTTAAAAGGAAACTTTTTGCAACAAAACTTTCCCCGAAACATGTGGGACAACTATGGAGGACTAAACCTGCAAAAATTATAAATAAATGAATGTATAAATAAATAAATATATAAACGAATAAATGTAACAATATGAAAATAAATACAGGAATGAATGGTTTGATAAAACAAAATAATTCGTTTTAGCTATTATTGATCTTAGCTTTAACTTTTCTTTTCATTTTTTAAATTGATTTATTATTTTTTGTGTCCATTTTTAATTATTTTTAATTATTATATTTTNTAAACCTGCAAAAATTATAAATAAATGAATGTATAAATAAATAAATATATAAACGAATAAATGTAACAATATGAAAATAAATACAGGAATGAATGGTTTGATAAAACAAAATAATTCGTTTTAGCTATTATTGATCTTAGCTTTAACTTTTCTTTTCATTTTTTAAATTGATTTATTATTTTTTGTGTCCATTTTTAAATTAATATATATTAAATTAAATTATATTATTAAATTATATTATTTTTTATTTTTAGATTATTTTATTTATCCTTTCCTTTTATTTTTACATTTATTTATTTATACGTTTATTTATTTTTATATTTATTTATTATCGCATGTATTTATTTCCACTTTTATTTATTTATTCTTGTATTTATTCTTACTTTTCTGTGTCTTGTATGATAATTAGATGGGTTGGTCTTGCCTACTATTGGTTCAGCGTAGATTGAAGCGTTTGATCGATTACTCTTGACTTGTTTTGGACTAACGTCACGTCACTCACTGATCGTTTGCTTCGTGTATAACGTTAAGTAACTATGGCGGGCGCACAATTAGCTAGAGAGTTACAGCATTTAGCCAATGAAGTCGATAACCATGCATCAAATGACTATGTGTCATTCAGATTAGATGCATTTATTGATGATTTATTACAGATTGACGGCGAGATAAATGACAAAGTTCTCCCTCGGTTGTTAGCCTCTTTGCAGCACATTCAAAGTCTGTGCGAGTCAGAGGGTGCTATGGTGGTGTTACAGTTCAACTGGTGAAAATCATAAAGCACAAATGTAATAAGGTTTAACTACACAGATGAGCTTGTAAACCGAAGTCGCAAGCTAACGCTTTGTCAGAGTTATAGTTATAAGAAGCCTTTCGGTTAGAAAAAGCGTAAAGATTTAATGTAACATGATGTAACAATGTAAATGAATTGAGACATAGTGAACTTAAGTCACAAGTTAACACGGTAGTAATGAGCATCGTTCTTTCACTACAGGGGCCATCAAATGGAAACCATTCCTTCTAAAAAGACGTGGTTACTAAACGGTACTCGTAAACTACATTCCATAAGAGATAAATAACACAGAGGTCACAAGTTAAAACGGGCATATTCCCTTGATTCATCCAGCTGCATATTGTTGTGTGACATCTTGATATTATTGCAAAGATCCACAGCAGCTAGCATTGCGAAATAGCTTAGTGTGATTGTTACCGTAGTGACACGCAGCCTCGCTTTATTGTATGGGTACGAATCCCGTGTCAAATCGCTTTATTTATTTTTTCACCTCGCTTCAGCCGTTACGGGCGATCATACCAATAATTTGCAATCTTAACAAGAATGTCAAAATCATGTAACAAGAAAGTCTGTGTTTATTAGACATCTTAATATCAAGTTGTCTTGTGCTTTCAGAATCGACGAATCTGCTGAGGTCGTTCATGCACCTCTATGGCAGAGGACCTGTAACCGGAACTTGGTCACCACCTTAGCACCCCCTGACTCGCACAGATTTTGAAGAATTTTGTCATTTATCTCTCCGTCAATCTGTAATAAATCCTCAATAAATGCATCTAATCTGAATGACACATAGTCATTTGATGCATGGTTATCGACTTCATTGGCTAAATGCTGTAACTCTCTAGCTAATTGTGCGCACGCCATAAACGTTATACACGAAGCAAACGATCAGTGAGTGACGTGACGTTAGTCCAAAACAAGTCAAGAGTAATCGATCAAACGCTTCAATCTACGCTGAACCAATAGTAGGCAAGACCAACCCATCAATTATCATACAAGACACAGAAAAGTAAGAATAAATACAAGAATAAATAAATAAAAGTGGAAATAAATACATGCGATAATAAATAAATATAAAAATAAATAAACGTATAAATAAATAAATGTAAAAATAAAAGGAAATGATAAATAAAATAATCTAAAATACAGATTGGTTTTACAAACCATTATAAATGTATCGACAGTGCGCTTAAAAGGAAACTTTTTGCAACAAAACTTTCCCCGAAACATGTGGGACAACATCCAATTTCGTAAGACACCTGCAAAGGCATCACAAAGAGAGGTGAGTTAATGCCATGTTTCAGAGTTAGCATTGCATTTGAGTATTTTAGAAAGTTTGGAAAGTAGAGCTTAAAGATAAGATTGATCGTATTTTTATTGTCATTGTGATGAACATGTTATTTAAGGACGGGCACCGACGTGCTTATAAACGAGACGTGGAGCCTCTGCTCTTTCTAGCGGCTCCTCTATCGAGGCACACACACACACACACACACACACACACACACACACACACACGAGTAAAAGTACACACTTTTAATTTGACTTAAAAAGTACATATTTTCCTAAATGTTTACTCAAGTAAATGTAACAAAGTAAATGTAGCGCGTTACTACCCACCTCTGAGCATAGCAGTAATGAGCTGGACTGTCAGAATGCACTGTTGTTGTTCAATAAAGCTTAAAAAAAATGTTTTCTTAAAGATGAAGCAGCACCAGTTGTATTAGGTCCAACAGGTGCCATATCAAGCAGATAGTTTGTGATTTTTAAGTGACCCATATTAACTTCAACACCCTGATCAAACGCACAGAGTGAAGTGGAACACATCTCTTCCTGAAGACCTCTAACTCTTCAAGCGTAATATCCTACTTTATACTCCACTACAATTGTAAAATACATTTGACCTTCAATACTTAAGTACATTAAAATCTGATGTTTTCCAGATCTTATAGAGGCACCTACTCTATCTGGGCATTGATTGGGTAATGCCCATTCAAATGAGATCCCATTTGTCAGATTTCATTATATTTAAGCATAGTCACACTGTTTTTTTTAACTGCTACAAATTTCATTTTAACTCCCAAACTCTGCTGGACTGTAGCTCTCTAGGACAGACGTTGCTAACCCCTGACCTATGCTTATGATAGAACATTCTGATGTTAACACCCGAGTCAAGTGGTTAAAACAAGTATATTTGTTGAGCTCAACATGGTACGCTTTTACTACGCACATTTTCTCTTAAGCACGAGAACAGACCTGTGGTGTGGGTTTGAATCCTCAGTTCTATCTGTTCTGCGGTGCAGGTTTACTGTAAATGCTGTTTGCTTTATCCCTCAAAGTCACAGAAATGACAACAGAAATCAGACAGACTTTGAATATTTATTTGAATAGGTACAGAGCCTGTAGTCTATGTCCAACAGGGTATGTATACCATCTAGTTTATTCTTTGAAACTACATATTTGCAAACAAGGAATGCAGTGGGGGGGGGGGTGGGGTGTAAATCAAACCAAATATAGCCATCAAGAGGTTATGAAAACGGAAAGAAACTGAAAAACGGTGGGAAAGTGATCGTCGTTCATTTATTCCTGTATGTATCTGTTGCTGTAGCTCAACACTGGACATCTATAAATAAAGATCTACACATCGGCTTTGAGGGTGCCTGCAATTAAGAATACATGTGCAACATTGGTGAAGAACTGCTTGTCAGACAGGGCCAGAAGTGGGCAGAGACATAAAAATTATGACAAACAGCACAGCAGTTTCTCTAAAAAAAACAAAAAAAAACACTAAAACTAAAACTCACTAAAATGAAGTATGCTGTAGTGAAGCACATGCAAAGGAATCTCTCACACATAAAATGGCCATGTGTGTAATCCCTCCCCTCATGACAACAGAAAGCATCTGAAACGTACGACAGCCCAAGATTGTGCAAAGGTACAACCGTGCACAGCGTGTTTTATATGTATTTACACCAGCACTGAGAAACTAAAATGAAATAAAAACCAAAACCGAGGAAGACGGAAAAAAAAACACCGGGGCCAAACGGCACTCGACTGATCCTCTCAACGCCCAGAGCTCCAGTGTCACCAACAAAAAAAAGCATTCAAATGAAAAAGAAATTTAAACGTCATGACATTGTCTTCTTTAGATCACTGATATCCAGTCAATCCATTGAAGGTGACTGATTATTCCAGGCCAATTCATATTTCGTCAGATTGGTCACCCTCCACACGCGCTGTTGAATTTCTCGTTGTCCACTCACTGCTGCATCTTTACATTCAGTCGTGCATTTCTCCAGTCAGTCAGTCAGTCAAGCCCGCGCGCACATCATTACGTCCACCCAGGCGGGACCCCGTGGGTGTGCGGGGAGAGAGCCGTCTCCAGCGCTGAAGATGAACACAAACATACACGCACACATTCACAAACACACACTCATCCAGGTGACCTCAGAAGTGTCGGTGAGGTTCTTCTTTATTCTTGCCTCTGATTTCTAATGTGTGACATCTTCCTCGTTTTCAATTTGGAAAGACAGACGCCAGATCGTTTTAGTGAAGTTCGCTCTCCGAGCATTCGGTTTGATGGTCGTTTGAAACGTAGTCGTCAGCCACTCACTCGCACTCGCATCCACTCAAAGCCATCTCAAACGTCCCGTGGAGCGTTTCCTTCAGAACTCAAATTCTCTTGGATTTGATGCAGCCGTGGATCCCACCAGCCATGCACAACAGATCTCATTTTTCCTCACACTTTCGCTCGCTCGCCTAATTATTGTTAATGTTGAACAGAGTGCTGCATCACAAACCAAACTCCACATTTCACATCAACTTCTAGAACTGGAACCCTTCTGCTGGCACGTTGGTAGAGGAATTGAAGCCGTACGTTCCTCCTTGGATGGGCTCAGGAACCAGGTTAGCATCCTCATCGATCTGAAAGAGATACGAGAGCGATCAGTCACGATTACATTCACACCTGAACTGCTAACACGCGGTCAAACAATCATCTGATGGTGGCTTCGTGCACAGTATAAAACATTGACGTAGTGTCCGTGACGTCACCCGTAGGTTTCCGAGGAGCATTTTTGAAGCCTAAAGGCTGGAATACACTACAAGACTTTTGCTCAGATTTTCAGTCTGAACTTGTGGCATAAAGTCTGCGCTAGTCTGCAGATTTTATAGCATAGTGTGATGCCGTTTTTCCTCTGCACACTTTCAAAAAGTCTTCAAGTGTGTGATGTCTAATTTTTTTTAATCCATTCAAATTTTAAAAGGCGTGTAGTAGTGTTGTCAAAAGTACCGGTACTTCGGGTCCAAGTCGGTACCTAAAAATAAAAAAGTTGTCGGTACCTAATTTTCATAAGACCCGGTACCACCGACGTACCGGGTCAACCGGGTACTGATGCTCTGACTGACAGGTTGTCAGTCGGAAACTTTTTATAGACGCAACAAGACGTGATGAGCGGATAAGCGCGGCTCCGATCCACAAGAGATGTGCGCAGAAATACTTCAGATTAAAGTCATATCACGAAGAAAACGAACAGAGTTTTGTGGTGAAACGAGGAAGCATCCGGATTTAAGTTAACAAGTTCAAGCGGTAAGTTTCAAATTCTGTTCGGGTTTGCATTATGAATGTTGTAGCATATGTTAAATTAAAGGTTACGTTAAAACAAACGTCCCTGTTTGCGTGTTAATTTGTTAGCGCCAATGCTAATCCAGTCAAGTGTCCTTATTAACCATTTAATGCTTTTATAACTGTAATGGGATAAAATAAGTGGGAGGACAGGATGGGGTTTACAGTACCTATTACATATAGGCCTATCTGAAATCTATGTGCTAGAAAACTAGCATACTAACTGTATGACTAGCAATGTGTATGTCTTGGATGGATAACTCTATTAGGTTTAAAAAAAACACATTTAAACTAAATAAAAATCTGTCTGTTGCATTTATTATTTTAATATACAGTTACCTTAATGTAAGTAATCTTGTGTAAATGCAGTATAAAAACTGAGGTTTGTTTTAATATCGCATATGCATGTTTGTTCAGTCAGTTGACTTACTGAAGTTTATTCTATTTGTCTTCTACAGCAGCAGACTGAGCAGGATGAAGACCCCAGTGAGCACACAACCGTTTCAGCAACAATTAACTTGTATACTTCATGTATACAAAATGGCATTGCTTTCTATACATTTATATTAACAATGAGCTTTATTAATAAAATTGTGTTTCAATTAGCATGTACTGGTGTTTTGCTTTAGTACCGAAATTGGTACCGAGAACCGTGGAATTTTACTGGTATTGGTACAGACTACTGAAATTTTGGTACCGTGACAACACTAGCGTGTAGTGTATTCCAGCCTTAAAGTGGGCGGAGCCGGCCGTCACCATCTTAGCAGCACGTCACTCCTGGATATCAAAAATGGGCAAAGAGGCAGGACGTGGTTGGTGCTGAGGTGCCTGGAACCAGCTGTCAATCAAGTGGCCATGCCCGTAATTATGCTGAATTTTAAGACTTAATATAATTTAACCTCGTCCTAATGTTAGTGAATTTGGAGTATTCTATGTCACGAGTTTAGTCATTTGCATAAAACACACCCAGTCCATCTCCATATTAAGGCTTTCCGCCTAACCTTTTCTTTACCACCGGTCGTCACTTAAGTCAAAGTTACTCCAGGCAACCCCATCTGATGCTGATACAGACGCGCTCTCACAAGTACAGTAATTCCAAGTGCACATTCCTCAAAGTCAGTTCATACACAATAAAACACATTTTATACAGACACGCAGTCTACAGAGTTCTCCTTAGCTGGCTGTAAAAGTGCTGTGATTCAGAGAAACATAGCAGCTCGAGCTATAGTCTAACGCAGCTTTTCTTACTCTTTAACTGGATATGGTGAAGTATCCCTCAAAAGAACAAAAACGCTGTTTGAAATTCGTCTAAGGTTTATTCATACAAGTGACATACAAGAGACCTCTCTCTAGCTCCGAATGCGGCTTTTGTTTTAATCAGTTGTGTTGCTGTTTTCGTTACCGCCGTGTTTAAAGAGTAGAGCGTCTTGTTCATGCGCTCCTTTGTTTTCCTATCGGAGTGGGAGGTTTGTGGCTTTGACACAAAGCTGACTAGGCCTACTACAGTATTCCGAACTGGCTTTAATCTTCAGGAAAACACAATATAACTCCTTGAGTCTTTTCACCTGTCTGCCCTGTGTGTGATTGTGTGCGTGCATGCAGCCCCGCTTTAGACACACAGACTCAGGGCAGCGCTTACAGGGCCAGCACGATTGAAACAAATGTTAATGTCATTCATTTTTATGCAAACAAGCGCATATATAAACACGATGGCGATATATTGCATCACCAAAAACTACCGACGTCAAGTATATATATCGCGTAATAAGTTGATAAATTGATTAGGCTAGTCGATGAATTGCAGTTGAAGTCACTACCTTATTGGTTTCATGTGCGAGACTGGAAGGTTGCACACCTCGGTTTGCTAGCTTTTCTGTAAACCACAACTACACACAAGTGCAAAAGCTCTAATGTAAAATGTAAATACTGCGTCTGTGTGTATTGTGACTAGAGACACTCTGTGTGTGGCTTATCTTTAAAAAAAACCTCTCGCTCTAATTTGTTTATAAAGCACTTTCATATGCTTTATATGCATGTCAGCAGCAGGTGTGTCACGATTAATCGATTCATTTAGAGTATCCTCAATTACATTTTTACGCATCGAGTGCTCGTGAAAATGGTGGAGGTGCAGTTTTGTGCAACCAATGACAAAAAGTCAATTGCGTTTGAACACTTTACATTAGAACAAGCACATCGGTGCTACCACCTCTCTCTCTCTATGACATTAAAGGGTTTTAATGCACGACGTGGAGGCCAAAATACACCCGACACGAAGCAGAGTGCATTAAAATCCTTTAATGCGCTGCTAGCCATGGATTATCCCGCTTATACCACGGTCATTTGCCAAGTTAAAGCTGTTATTGATGTTAACAGTGTCATTTGTGATCAGACGGGTGAAAATGTTGATCGATACATTCAGTTCTGAATGACTTGTCTGCTATTCTTTGTAAAACTGGTTCGAAAAAAAACACAGAATACATGGTATTATTGCAGAACTCAACATCAGCATTCAGAACAAAATATAAACTTGACAAGAAAATGGGCAAAATACAGCAGGTGTGTAAGTGTCACACTTACATCATCAGATGAGAAGAACTGATCAATGATTTCATAAGCCAGTTTGTAGATGTCTTCATTCTCATGATTCTGTAACTGTTCAATCTTCTCCAAACCTGAGCAGATTAAAACATCATCATTATCGTCAAGCTGAAGCTCTCCTCAAGCGACCCACTGTCAAAGAATCCTTTCCATCATCCATCATATGTCCTCTCACCTCCACACTCCTCGATGAGGTTAGCGATGGTCTCGGCTTCTTCATCAGCCATCTTGAGAATATTACTGAGCCCGTCCAGAACCACCTGAACCACCTGAGCATCCTTCACTGTCAGCAGACTACAGAATGGAGGAATCACCTGCTGTTGGATCAGATACGCCACCTACAGGATGGGAGGAGTGTTAGGGACGTGCTTTTGATAACAGAAATACCCGTGCCAACTTGATACTGTAAAGAAAAGCTCGTAACACGTGGCCGGCCTTCGGGGTCTTCCACTGCTGTGAAACTGACATTGATGAACTGTGCTGTGTGTAAAAGTTGAAATTTGTTTGACACGACATCTTAAAATGACAGACGTGTGTGTACCTGTTCCTTCCGGCCGCTGATGGTCAGGTTACTGATGGCCCACGCTGCCTCTTTCTGTGTGCCAAAATCCCCCTGTGAAACACAAGAGCATCAATTAGAACGTGCATGGAAAACCTTTCCAATTCATTGGAGAGGGTTAAAGGTCATCACTCGCCTTGTCCAGCAGCTGAACAATCATGGGCACCAGATTAGCATCAATAACCGCTTGAACCTGCTGCTGATTCCCAGCGGTGATGTTAGACAGAAACCACACCGCCTCCTGCAAAACAAACACACATCAGCGGCAGAGTACAGGACACGGACGTGCGTGCGGTCACAGGGGTCGGATCAGACTGCAGGCCTGGTCGAGGTCATGGCGCTGGCGGCTAAAGGGTGAGAATGATACCGAGGCTTTAATCATTGGCGTGACCACAGAGAAGCCTCGTTGTAAGCGGCCGCCTCAGATGCACTCCTGTATCAGCATTGACCTTTGACCTCTGACACCCCCTACCCATCAGCCACGCACACACACACACTTAAAGGACTATATCATCACATCTAAATCTACACAGTTGTTATATCAAATCACGCGTCACTCGCACCAGCGCCACACCTCTGCTGTCATCATACCCAACACTACTGAAATCAGCAATCTTTCTGAGGGTGACATGAGGCTCATGTTGTACCTTGTTGATCTTCTCTTTAGGGTGTGTGAGGAGAGCAGGAAAGTGACCCAAAGCATCACAGTTCAGCACAACCTGAGTTTGTTCATCAGTTCCTGTCACGATGTTCCCCACCGCTCGCAACGCTGCCGTCTGCAAACACACACAAACATCACGCTCGGTCTTCAGTCACTTTGACAGGCTGTGACGTATGTGTGGAGAACTGAGCTTTCGCTGATCAAATAAAAGTGTTGAAAGTCATTTTGCAGAACACAGCAGCCAAGTCTTTGTCTGTCACAGAAGCTCGTTTCACGAGGAAAGCCACACCTCACTTTCCTTACGACACTAAACACACAGAATGAAAGAGAATATAAAAGGCTCAGTCTTACCTGAACTTTCACCTCCTGGTGACTGAGTAATGGCACGAGATACGGCACAATCCCTGAGTCAATGACCATCTGAATCTGCTCATTGCCAGCATCGGTGAGATACGACAGAGCCCACACGGTGTCCACCAGAATCTACACGCAACACAAATCATCACCGCTCAATCACACGGAGCACCTCGTGTTTCATGCTGATGAAGATTTTGGATGGTCATTTTTCTGTGCTCACTCGTGTGTTTCAAGGCAGCACTTTGTTTGCATTTCATTACATTTGACAAAAATGAAAAACACAATTCTCGACAGTCTTCCCACCCTCAACTTACACTGAAATCAGTGCTTGTGTGTGTGTGCGTAACACTTACGTTGACATCAGTGTGGTGAATGAGCACACACAGCGCAGGCAGAATCTGTATGAGAAGACACAATCACGATGTTACACACACACTTCCGTCATCATCCGTTCACTTACATCACACGAGCTTCAATCTCTAAACCCTCCTGACAGAGGAGAATGTAGAAGTTCACTGCTCCGACCACACACATTCGTCACGCTCGTACCTCCTGTATGGTCTCCATCGGTGGAGGCGGGTCTTTGTGACGACACAGGTTCACCATGACCCAGGTGACGTTTCGGAGGAAGGTGATGGGTATGGAGGGGCTGATGAAGGACAGCAGAGGTTTGACCACTCCCAGACTGATGACATAATCTCTGCACTGCGGACCATCCCCTACAACACCACCATCACACACAGCCTTCACACACGCTCTTTAATAAACACCTCCACACTTTAAAAATCCCACCCACCCACCCACACACACACACACGTGTAGTTTACACTCACCAATGATGTTCCCTAAAGCCCACACGGCCTGCTCACACACATTCTGATGAGGAGAATGCAGCAACCTCAGGAACAGAGGAACCGCATCTGCATCAACACACACACACAACGATGATGATAATGATGAGTGCAAACACAGACACATCCAGAGATGTCACTCATTGACCTCAGGTCCCTGTAGATCAAACCCACTGAGCTGTGATGTCAACAGGGTTAGATTTAATCTCTAATATCAGACACAAAGAAATTAAGAAAATCCAAGATTTCTTCAGAATCCCCCACTTATTTATGAACACAAAACAAAACGTTGATATCAATCACAGATATCATTCCTCATTATATGAGATAGGGTTGGACGACAACTTGATGACATCGCCCTACAGCGTTATGAAGTGAGGTGCGTCTGGCACGAGCAGCGTAGAGACAAGTCTTCTTTATACAGAGCGAGCTGGGAAGTTATCAATTCAGGCTTGATTGTATTCTTATTCTGATGTTATATTCAATAAAACTGTTCTTAAGTTAGGCGCGTCTTCTTTATACAACACGAGCTGCGCAGACACACGTCTTCTTTATGCAGTTATAAAGTCAGGCGGCTCTGCCCAAACCACGCATCTTCTTAGTTATAAAGTCAGGCTAGTCTGATCTGTACAGTGCGAGGTTTTATGCCTCTTAGCCTTGTTCATATTTGTTTACAACACGCAGAGCAGCGGGAGTCACATGAGGAAAGTGAAACATTTGTTGGAATTACAGTCTATCGGCGCAACCCTAAAGTTGAAGAGTAAAGTGTAGTAGTGTGAACGTACTCGACTGCACCACAGCCTGCGTCTGCTCAGACGTGCCAGATGCGATGTTGGTCAGAGCCCAGGCCGCCTCAAACTGAAGAGAAGGGCTACATGAGACAGAAACACAAAGATGAGCACATGGCATCCAGACAGGTGGAGTCATGTGACACTGGATCTGTTGCCGTCAGATTCGTACTTGTCGTCTCTGTCCAGACAGTGCACCAGGATGGGCAGAATCCCAGACTTGATCAGATCATCTATGGGAGGGTTGCGGTCACTCGACAGCAGCTTCCTGAGAAATGATGTGGGGAAAAAAAACAACGTTCACATCGCACAGCTCAAGCCCAACACACGAGCTGGGAAATACGAGAGAATACTCACCGCGCGGCCTGCACGGCGCTCAGCTGAATGCCTTGGTTATCACTGGTGGCATTCTACAAACACACACAACAATGCTCACATCATCATCATCTCCTACTGAACACCAAATATCATCTCAAATCTCATTCAGACTTACCTGCACTATGGCTTCCAGAGACGTGTTCTGCTGTCGTGCAGGAAACAACACACACATCAGGATTACTGAAACACAGAACTCCAGAACAATGATGATGAGAGAAACTTACCGATCTGAAATCTCCATCAGCGTCAGAATCATCACAGACGTCCTCGTGTGGTACGTTCCTTCTCTTCAGGAGGTGTTCATCTCTCTTATTCTACAAACACACAAGTCATCTGTTCACTTCATACGAGCAGTCGTTACTTCTCACGCACACGCAGCATGTGTGAGCTCATGAAATCTTTGTCATTTCAAAACATCCACTCGTCACACACACCAAATGAGCATTCAAAAGAGCCACTAAAGGTCAAGAGATGAGACATGAATGGGCACCTTTATGAGCCATTACCTTTCTGAGTTCAACCACCACTTCCGTCCGCTGTCTTCTCATCGTCTGTACAGGAGAAAACATTAGTCACTGAATTACAAGCAGTACTGCAGTGTTTCCCCTAGCATTACCTTAGGGGGGCGCCACGCCCCTCCAATGGCACCCCCCGCCCCCTTGAAGGTCAAGTTAATTTATTTTTTTTATATAGCGTTAGATCACAAGAGAAGTCATTTAAGGTTACCTTTCCTATATAACATGTCTATACCTTGTTCTCGTACTAAACATAATGCTATTTAGTTTGTTATTTATTGGTCACGCCTTTACAATTCTCCTCTGCTCTCTGTATCGAGTTCCCGCGCACACACACAGACACGTGCATGCACATACACAGGTAAGCACACTCTCACCAGCGGACAGACAGCGCGTGTGGGAAAATATGTCGCGTCAACCACCTGAAAAGCAGATAAAAAATTGCGTTTTTAAATGCTCCCAGGGTGGTGAAAATACGCATGCCCTGCCCCTGACAAGCAACAGTCCAGTTACCACCGGATGACAGGTTTTCCCCCAGTTTATCCTTCCTTCCATCCGGACCGCAAGACAATGAACCAATAAAAACAATCAGACTATTTCTGTGGTTTAAATTTAGCAGCACGTGTACATAACTGAGATGCGCACTCAAGGACATTTATGTTAATTATATTTTGCCGCTATATCCTCTAATATCTTTATTTAGCGCCAAACGCGCTTCATTTCCGCTCCGTGAGCGCTACTTCTCCCGCCAAAGACGCGTCGCATATAAAGACCTGCAGACACCAAGAGCAGGTCAATAAATGGACACTTTTTCTGTAACGCTTAAGTAAACGAAAATGCTGCAGTAATAAAGTATTTTTAGCTGTCAGTCAGTTTACTGTTGGCTATAGGTTTGTGAGATTATAAAACATAACGTCTTGATTCTACATACAGCATTTATGACATTAATAGCATAAATAATCAGCATGTTAAGAGCATTTCATTGTGAATCATGTTTTAATTGGAAAGAATATTTAGAATCAGTTCTAGTATCAATGGCATGGAAAGGCTGTTCGTAACTTTGTAAGTACTCCTGCTCGTGATATATTTATTTCAGTTGTTACAGTTTGTTGTGAGTAGTTTTTTTAAATATTAAAATAGACCACTGGGACTTCGCTTCAACACCAGAGCCTATAACACATTTTCTCTGTTACTAGACCTTCTATGTTTCATAAAGACTGTGGCTATATAGAATATAAAGTAAATGGCCTGATAAAACATTAGATTGGTTGATTTAACATTATTTATTAAAAAAGTATTGTCCAGACCTCTGCCACAAAAAAATATAGACACCGCTTTCATGCGAGTTTCAGTCAAAGTGGTTGGACTTGTGTTGCAAGAAGGGGTGTAATGGTTCTCGGTAAAAAATTGAACCACACAGTTCTCCACGCGGCTCATCTTAAATCTGACGACGCATTTATAATATAGTTCATTAGAAATTATAATGCGTAAAACAGACTGACAAAGTTCAGCTAATGTATGTTTGTCGATGGATACACATTTAATACCTACAACAAATCAAATAACGTAGACAAATTTCAATAGGATTGACGTATGCTGTAATATGACCAGTCATTTATGCTTTCATCACCAGGGTGTTGTGAGCGCGCGAGTGCCGGTGAGACCTAAACAGCACATGTTGCTGTTTAAACTACACTCATTCAAGCCTTGCCAATTTAAACATTTAAGTGCAAGATGATGCAAAAGAAAACTCGCTTGCGCGCTGTGAGAAGATCCGAAGCGTGCATCAAGACATCAAGTCTCAGACATGATGGCGCAAATATTGAGTTGTCTTTGAAGCGCTTAAACGGACAGATTCACACTAGACATATGCCCGGTTAACCGAAAATATATATCACGTGATTTATGCACAACTTGTGAGTGAAGTATGGTAAAATGCTGCTGCATCCGAAAGCCAGAGGGCGCTCTCGTGCAGAAACTCCAAATACGCACGTAGGAAATGCCTAAGGACATGTTTTTATCACCGATCCTCAAGCCTCCTCAGGTATTTTTATGATAATAAAGTATTTTTATGATGATCATGTTTGACGGGTGTTGCTTTTTCAAATGCACGTTATAAGCGACTCAAACTCGCACTGCTTTTAGATCGAGCAGCATTTCTACTGATCCCAGAGCCGTGCTTCACAGACAAGCTACACATCAATAAAATAAACGATACCTTGCATTATCGCAGCCAGCTCGGTTACAGCAGGATTTGGTGTAACCACGGTTAACCGGGCACATGTCTAATTCACACACGAAGTAGGTCAACATGCCACTCTTGTCGAGTATCTTAACAAACATAGTAGGTTATGTCTTAAGTGAACAGAGACGAAAAACAACGCATGTGTACAGTATCAGTGTACTGGATCCATTTCATTCCTCTTAAAGCGACAGCAGCATATTCCTGCTGTCTGTTAAAAGTTAAGGAAATCACTCACTGCTTGTGACTCAATAGCTTCTGTAACTTCAATTATGATTCGTCTTATTTAATTTGTACATATGCAATGTTATGTTTTATTTGATTACTTTAATCCATTTCTACCTTAAAAGGTAAATATACAGTATCTTATTTAATTTTCTGCTTTGCTCTGTTGTTTTATTGGTGCCGTCACTTGTAGCTCGATTATTTGTTATTTTTATTTGTCAGTAGTCCCTTTTCCCTGAACATAGCACAAACCGAACCGTGGGTAGTTTGAACCGTTACACCCCTAGTTGCAAGTGATGATAAAACCACTGTAAGAAATCGTTTTGCCAACAAAGTGGCCAAAGATGCCCCAATTAAAATCACACAAAACCAAAAGTCAAACAGAATACCTTTAACATCTGAGAGACCATGATAATGTCATGTTAAAGCATAATGTGACACAGTTACATTAATAAAGTGATCATCACCTCTCACAGTGGCCAGAAGTGTTCCCAAACAGCGGAAACATACTAGACAAAGAGGTTCTCTATCAATGAATCCAAAACTGAAAGAGATCCATTCAATTCTGTCAATTGAGATGTGTCACTTACTCCCGCCCGCCCTCTCTCTCTCTCTCTCTCCCCACAGACAAGCAAGCCAACCCATAATAACTGTGTTCCACAGCAGCAGATCCCCAAACATATATAACGTTACATTTAACTACTTTCAAGACCTGTAAATCTCACTTGTGTAAATTCTTAGATATTCCGGTAGAAATCTGATGTTTGAAATGCGCGTCATGTCTGTGAATCTAAAGCAGATTTCCCCTTAAAATTGGTGACCCAAAACACGCAATTCTATTTAGAATAACGGCTACAAACCGGTTTTTCTACCGCCTTACCAATGATCAACATGACCTGAAACCATTTCAGCGATCATCAGCCGTACATATTCCCTCATATACATGAATGTGTGTGTCGGTATGCGGCTTGTTTTGTTGTGTAAATGTGATCATAACCAGCTAGCGGCTAACACTAGCGTAGCACTGAAGATGATAAACTGACCCACAAAAAATACATTCTTAATATCATCGGATCCACGCATGACTCAAACACACACACACTCCCATCATATACGATGTGTGTGTTTAAACGGTGTTGTAATACGCCAGATAGTGAGTGTGTGTGTGTATGCTAAACGCGCGGGCCTTTCATTTCGAGGCCTTAAACTACAGCCGTACCTCACTCTTTTAATGAGCTCTAAAATATTCTCGTGGTAAAATAAATTAGACTTTATTCGCGTGCTGTGATGTGTGTTCTGTTAGCTAGAGGCTAATGGACTCGTACGCTACGCTTGAGGTAAGGGCACAGTCAGCTAACGTTAGCCGCTCGGCTAACATCGCCATTTCACCCGTTTGTGCGATATAAGCACTCCACCGTCAAACAAACGCTCGTATGTTAACATATTTCAGTAAGAAAACCCCGCGGTGAGAGATCATAACGCCGACGTGTGTGTATGTACGTTTATTTTGTGAATTCGCTGTAAAATTGATCGACGTCACAGCAGCGCGCGTGAGTGACTTTACCTCCAGATCTCGCCCTTTATTCTTAAAGTTCTTCAGTCGCTGCTTGTCCAGTTTCTCGCTGTCGCTCATTTTGTCGTTGGTTCTTTACGTTACGGTATATTTTATATACGTATGTCGTTATCTTGTTCTAACTGTGTCTCACGCAGCTCCTGTAGATAAATGCTAATGAAGGCGCGATGTATGCTGGGATTGCCGGTGAACGGGGCACCGCCTAGCGCTGGGAGGAGGGGGCATCCTGACAAACGTTACAGAAAGTTAAAATTGTCCCGTCCGTTTCTTTTACAACTGACAAAAAGTTTATAATGATGCAGTGGTATTTCACAAGAGTGTCAAAAACACAACCCAGCCCATTATTACGTTTTACCGTTGTGCAACTAGCCGAGTGTAAAGTATTGCTTAATGCTTTAGTTTTGATAGGAGCACAAGATGTGCTCGACTTTACGTGGTGACCCTGCATACACCGATCGGTCGATGATGTCAAAGTATCGCGAGAGCGACCAAGAACACACGGAGCATGAGCTCCCGCGATAATCTGATGTCATGTTCCGAGCGGTCTGCGCAGTGTCATCAAGGTGTAAAGAAACCCGTCCGAAATCGCATACTCACTGAGTATGTACTTATTTTCAGTAAGTACTTACTGAACGAGGGCTAGAGTACGTACTGTTTAGATATAAATAGGCTTGTTTGAGATGCGCCTTGCCTCACCTGAAAAGAAGACTAGAATAGGCGGCTGCAGATAAGACAGCTGCGTCCAAGGGTGCTTCTCAATTGTTATTTGCGCATCCTTGTTTCATTTTCTTGCTCTCGCATCTTAGCTCCACGCCTTCAGGATGCGCGGGAAGGGAGCAAGGAAAAGACGCGAGGACGGAGGAATTAAAAGAAGTGAAATGGCATATCCTCGCTCTCTTTAGCGTCACTTCAAAGCGTCGTCAATTAATCAGAAACAGTATCAGAATCAGAAAAAGCTTTATTGCCAAGTGTGTTTGGACACACAAGGAATTTGTCTTAGTGACAGAAGCTTCCAGTGCACACACATGTTAAAAAAGTGACAAGGCACAGGTAACAAAACGTAAAAAAAAAAATATGTGAGAGACAATACACATTTGACAAAAAGGACAATATTAGACAAAAGAACAATAGACAGTATATTGTATGTACAGATGTGCTATATACAAATTATACTGTTATATACAAGTTATGCAGGGGAATGTGGGCTCGACCTGATTTTGCCAAGTGGTTGATGTCCTCAGGACAACATTTTTATAAATAAAACCTAAAATTAAACCCACATCAAACCCCAACCCTAACCATAACTTACCCCTAAAATAAAAAAATGGTAAGTGAGAAACAATGGTCTAGAAGCACCTAATGCTGGTTGGAAGATTAAACTTAAAATAAACTGTAAACTTATTTCTGAAATATGATTGGTTTTTTAAATGTTGTCCCAGGGTCAACATGATGTTGCCCTAAGGCAATGGTCACCAACCTTTTAGAGCCTAAGATCCCCGACGTCAGAATTGTTGAAAGGCAATTGGATCTACCATTCAAAAAGTTGAAAATAAAAACAGCCCAGATTGAACCTCCTGCTTGAGGCCTTTTATTTAGTCTATAATTGTGGATCTATTTGAATTACCTGAAATTCTTTGTTCCACTTTTCAGATGCAACTAAGCAAACTCTGTAACGTGTAGAGTTGCCACTTTCAGTGTGCCATAATGAGGTGAAAAACACCAATTTAAACACCAGTTCAAGGACTTTAATTCATACATGACAGCTTGACATTAAAACGAGGTTTAGAATAAGTTTAACAAGACCCTAATTATTTAGGTATTTACTGTATAAAGATTTGTTCTTTATGATGCATTTATTTAGTTTACTTTTATTAAGTAAATACATCATATAGATGGAAATGTTATAAATAGGCCCTAATAATAACAACAACGTTAATTATTTATTTTAAATCATTTATCTATTTACTTTTACCCGTCTAATAATGTCTTGGTAATAAGTATCTGTTTCATAAAATAGCTAAAGGTATGGAATGGGCTATCATATTAGGCTAATTGAAAACATAAATAGGATATCAGCAGATGTCATCTCCCGCATGAGATAGTACTGGTGCAGTTTACCATCACTGACAGACCCGCGGATCATTCACTATTACAACTTTGTGAATAGACTGATGTTGTCTTTCAGACAAACTCAACATTAAAATGCGACGCTTTCTCACCATATCCCATTGCTCACACTCGTAAGTTACATTCGCTGAAGACAGAGAGCCGCGAATCCAGATACGCGGACAGTATGAAACCGCGGCGCTTGCTTGCGCATCCAGTGTAAAAGCACAAAAACGCCAACGAACAAGTGACATTTTTATGTCATATGAATAAACTGTTTTTAAGCGTAATGCACCGCAACAGTATAGTGACCTCCAAATGACAGTTACGCCAGTGCTTCCGCGAGTCTCATTTTGCGTTTGATCACTGACCACCGACATTAGAAACACTGAAGAGCGATCACGCGCAGTCGCGCATCACAATGAAATGTGATTAATGATAACGGTCGCATTAAAAACTCACGCAGGCCAGGGAATCATTATTTATACAGCCATGAAAAGATTAATGCAGAACTTAAAAACATACAACCACTGAATGAAGAGAAAGAGAGATGCGCTTGCAAAACTGGACATTGATCAGGCACAATATATTTGTCTCTCCATTTTCCTATTAGCCTACTTTCGGGGATCGACAAGTAACGTCTCAAAGATCGGCCAGTCGATCGCGATCGACGGGTTGGCGACAACTGCCCTAAGGATATCAACCACTTGACAAAAACAGGAGAGCCGGGAATGTGGATAGCTGAATATTATATAAATAACATATGTATAAATAAATATGAGTATATATTTGTGTATTGCACTTGTTTTTATTGCACAGTAGAACATTTATGATTAACATTAATGATGACACACATCATTAAAATACATCATACATCATATAAAAAATAAAGTTAAATACATACTTAAGGCAGATTTCATAATCCCCAATACAGTTAAAAACATGTTTAAATGTGGTCAGAAATGTATTTAACGTCACCATGAAACGGAAGTTGCGATTGACTTCTTTTCCGTATCGTGACGTGTATCCGAGTGAAACTGCTTCTGAAATTAGAATAAAATGTAGGGCGGGGCTTTATTTTGCCCTTCTCTTTTTGATTGGTTTCTTGTAAATTGGGCCTGGAGGGGAGGGCTAAAAATGCCTGGCCATTGGACAGTCCGTATAGTGATACCTCTTTTTTGTTGATGACGTCATGTGGTGAAGAGTTGTTGTTGAGAGGGGGAGAGGAGCTTAATGAAGTGCAAATGAATAAAAAAATGGTTTGCACGGATAAATAATTTATAATAATCACTGCAACACTGTGTAAAACACCTAGAATTTTGGTTGCATGGTGACTTTAAGGTATGTCACACATTATACATAATTAATATATGAATAAATGAACTATATGAATATTAACTATACTGTCTGATATAAGTCTACATTACAATAATGTAATGCTTAATTATCACATTTATGCGTGTTTTAAAGTCACCATGAAATCGTAACCGATTTCCGAATTACGCTTTAGACAACTGAGTGGGGCCGAGTACCAAAACAACCTTGTAGCCAATCAGTAGTAAGGTGCACAGTGCACAGGACGGACATTAGCCGAGCTGAGCGCTGACGAAAGCGAAAGATGGGGGTAGGGGTGTGTTTGTTATGGTGATTTGAACATAAACAACGGCTAAGAGAAATCGGACACCCCGCCTTTAAGTGCTATAATCGGGTCCGCGGTGCATCTAGCAACCCAGAAAACATGAAAAACAAGATCCCAGTAAGTTTGTTTTGGTGTGCCTTTCCCTGCAAGCATGTGAGAAATCGAGCCGTTCAGATTTCGCTCCTGTTTTGACGTAAAAGCAGGATCTTATTATAATACTACCGCCCCTTAATCTACACAATTCCACCCACAGCGCTCCGCCATTGTTGTTTTCACAAGCGACAGCGGTGTACGTGACACCATGCCTAAAGTTCGTGGACAACATGCAATGTAGTCGCTGCACAGAGTCCAAACCTTAGAAGAGACAGGAGTGGATTTATTTTATTTTTAGTGGAAATCCCTCAGAAACCATAAGTAAAAACCTGCTTGTTTGCGCGAATCACTTCAAACCGGAGTACTTTATCAACCTGGGACAGTACAAGCAGGATTAGCTTCAAAGTTGTTACTCAAGAGGGATCGAGACCAACTGAACGAGACAAAACTGCCGATGTAAGTAATATTTATCAACAGTCTGAATTGACGTAAATGTACCGTATATATAGGAGGATAACGTTAGCATATGATAGTGAAGGGAGCTAAATCAGTCACGGGCTAAATAGAACATTCAAAGCCAGTGTTAAACTTACTGTATATAAGTGCAGATGGACACGTAGAGTTTAGCTGTATGAATGTTAATACATTATGTGTGTTAATATGTTCAGCTGCCGCAAGCTGTTTGTTTTGCTAATGAACAGGCGAACACTGCGATTAGTTTCATTTTAAACGTCTCAAATCATTCATCCTTAATCTGAAAAATCTGTCACAGCAAACTAGCTCTCACGTTGTGTGTGTAACGTTATAACTTGTCAACAACAATCGCTAAAATCAATGTAATTCCGCTGAGATCTGCAGGTGCGCATTCCGTGGATTTTAGGCAAGCATACACGCACAACGTGAGCGCATTAGGATGCCCAGTTTGCTGTGATGGATTCGTCTCCGGACGAATAATTAGAGACGTTTAAAACGAAACTAACCGCAGAGGAGTTCAGGAGACATAATTTAGCTAAACCATTTCCATGGCAGTACTACATGTGTGTTGTGTTGACACGCCGGACGGAAGGGGGGTGGGGTTCGCTGTAAAACTCATTGGGGTGGTTTCCCGGACCGGGTTTAAGCTTAGTCCCAGACTAAGTTAAATGTAAGAGGCTTCTTGATCGAAAACGATTTGTACTAACATATCTTAAAATATATCAGTGCGATTGTTTTGTTTCAAGATGCACACCAGAAATCTTTTTTTGTAAAGTATGTCTTTAAAAACAACTTAAATTTCCTAATCTAACAAAGGCCTAGTCCTGGTTTAAAATAATCCCTGTCTGAGAAACCGCCCCATTATCATTTAAAGAGACATGCACCAAAACGGGTTGCTGTGAGCATAGCTGTTTTTGATGAGGCAAGAAGGGTTTTTTATAATTATAATTATACAATTATACCGGTATTCGGTATTATATTGGTTTCTCCCGAGGTTTTTTTTTCTCCATTATTCATCATTGGAGTTTGGGTTCCTCGCCACAGCAGAGCAGTGCAGTGTTGGCTTGCTCACCGGGAGACTGCATTTATTTATTTATTTATTCATTTATTTATTAGATATTATTTATTATAATGATCTTGCTTGGTCTATAAACACCATGCACTGTGCTGTGTTTTACCTTTCTGTGTTTTTCTTATTTGCTCCTGTAAAGCTGCTTTGGAACAATGCACATTGTGAAAAGCGCTATAGAAATAAAATTGAATTGAATTGAATATTCAGGGACAGGCACTACAATGGTTCAGATCTTACTTATCAGACAGACATCAATTTGTCCATTTAAATGGGGAATCATCAAATCTAACGCAAGTAAATTATGGATTACCTCAGGGATCGGTTTTAGGACCCTTGCTATTCTCCATATACATGCTGCCCCTTGGAAACATTATTAGAAAACATGGAATTAGCTTCCACTGTTATGCAGATGATACTCAGCTATATATCTCATCAAGACCAGATGATTCCTTCCAGCTATCCAAATTGGCAGAGTGCATCGAAGATATAAAACATTGGATGACTTGTAATTTCATTCTATTAAATTCTAATAAAACAGAAATATTACTTATCGGACCAAAGACACATGAGCAGAATATTTCGGATTATAACCTGCAAATTGAAGGCTGCACTGTTACTCCAACAAATACAGTTAAAGATCTAGGCATTATATTAGACAGCAACCTGTCATTTAAAAATCACATCTCAAATGTCACAAAAACAGCCTTCTTCCACCTTAGAAATGTTGCCAAATTAAAAAATATTTTATGTGGCTGACGCAGAAAAGTTTATTCATGCATTTGTGACATCAAGACTTGACTACTGTAATGCACTACTAGTGGTTGTCCTGCATCATCAATAAACAAACTACAGTTAGTTCAGAATGCAGCTGCCAGAGTTCTAACCAGGTCCAGAAAATACGATCACATAACCCCAATGTTATCAACCCTTCACTGGTTACCCATTAAGTATCGTATTGACTTTAAAGTTCTTTTAATCACTTATAAAGCCTTAAACAGTTTAGCCCCTACCTACATAACAGAGCTTCTACCACACTACAACCCATCACGCTCTCTAAGATCTCAAAACTCCGGACTTTTGATAACACCTAGAATAACTAAATCCACCAAAGGGGGTAGAGCTTTCTCATTCGTAGCACCCAAACTCAGGAATATCGGGAATAGCCTTCCCGATACTATTCAAGGGTCAGACACACTCTCCCAATTTAAATCTAGATTAAAGACACATCTTTTCAGCAAAGCATTCACTTAATGCAAGATATGCTAAATAAACCACCGGGAGGATGCATTTATTAGATATTATTTACTAGAATAATCTTGATTGTTCTATAAACACCATGCACTGTGTTGTTTTTTAACTTTTTTGTGTTTTTCAGTTTTTCTTATTTTCTCCTGTAAAGCTGCTTTGGAACAATGCACATTGTGAAAAGCGCTATATGAATAAAATTGAATTGAATTTTGTTTACACATTATCCATTGAGTGTTTTTAAGCAAAATATGTTCCACACATTTCATGAAGACCCTAATAAATCATACCAACTTGTTGAAAGTGCTCATCCGATCAGTCCTTTAAGGACATCTCAATTTTCTAATTGCACCGGGAGGAGGCGAGGAGAGTGGAGGCTTTCTGAGGAGTCATGAGCGAGCATACACGTGTTTCCTTTGCGGAACTGTGTAACGTGCAGTCCAACACAAGGGAGAAAATAGATCTAAATTCAGCGGACGAATGTTTCATAAATCCAAAACATGAAACGGAAACATGAACTTGGCAAGAGGAGGCAAAAACAATAAACTACACACTAAATACATACAATAACCGACAAGGACTATGGCAAACACAGGGGTATATATACACAACACAATCAGATGCAACAAGGCACACCTGGAAACAATCAGGACAGGGAAACACAAAAGACTACAGAGACCATAAAACCATGACTACAAAAACAACTTCAAAATAAAAGACATGACAAAAACAAACATAACCCTTACATAACCCCCCATTAAGGGTGGCTCCTGACGCCAAACAAAAGAGTCCCAACTGTTCAAGGGGGTGGCGGAGCAGAAACCGAACAAGGGGAGGGATGGAGAGCCAGGCCCAGGAAGGGAAATAGAATGTGGTGGCGGGCGTGGGCCGTAGAGCAGAGATGGGCCTGGGCCGCGGTGCAGAGGCTCTGCAGACTTGGAAGGCTGAGAAGGCTCTGCAGACTTGGAAGGCTGAGATGGCTCTGCAGACTTGGAAGGCTGAGAAGGCTCTGCAGACTTGGAAGGCTGAGAAGGCTCTGAAGACTTGGAAGGCTGAGAAGGCTCTGAAGACTTGGAAGGCTGAGAAGGCTCTGAAGACTTGGAAGGCTGAGAAGGCTCTGAAGACTTGGAAGGCTGAGAAGGCTCTGAAGACTTGGAAGGCTGAGAAGGCTCTGAAGACTTGGAAGGCTGAGAAGGCTCTGAAGACTTGGAAGGCTGAGAAGGCTCTGAAGACTTGGAAGGCTGAGAAGGCTCTGAAGACTTGGAAGGCTGAGAAGGCTCTGAAGACTTGGAAGGCTGAGAAGGCTCTGAAGACTTGGAAGGCTGAGAAGGCTCTGAAGACTTGGAAGGCTGAGAAGGCTCTGAAGACTTGGAAGGCTGAGAAGGCTCTGAAGACTTGGAAGGCTGAGAAGGCTCTGAAGACTTGGAAGGCTGAGAAGGCTCTGAAGACTTGGAAGGCTGAGAAGGCTCTGAAGACTTGGAAGGCTGAGAAGGCTCTGAAGACTTGGAAGGCTGAGAAGGCTCTGAAGACTTGGAAGGCTGAGAAGGCTCTGAAGACTTGGAAGGCTGAGAAGGCTCTGAAGACTTGGAAGGCTGAGAAGGCTCTGAAGACTTGGAAGGCTGAGAAGGCTCTGAAGACTTGGAAGGCTGAGAAGGCTCTGAAGACTTGGAAGGCTGAGAAGGCTCTGAAGACTTGGAAGGCTGAGAAGGCTCTGAAGACTTGGAAGGCTGTGAAGGCTCTGAAGACTTGGAAGGCTCTGAAGACTTGGAAGGCTGAGAAGGCTCTGACGGCTTGGAAGGCTGAGAAGGCTCTGACGACTTGGAAGGCTGAGAAGGCTCTGAACGCTTGGAAGGCTGAGAAGGCTCTGAACGCTTGGAAGGCTGAGAAGGCTCTGAAGACTTGGAAGGCTCTGAAGGCTGAGAAGGCTCTGAAGACAGTTTGTTGCAGCTGAAGTCAACTGAAGCGCGTAAGTGTAATTGATTAATCTTGTCTTATTGAGTTTAAATGCAGTTTCGTTGCTTTGTTTACAACTGTGTTTGTCACGTGTTGAAGTCGCGTTTGTTCTCGTGCTGGTTTCATTTGTTATTCTGAGATATTGGAAGGCGTGTCCTGCTGAATTCAATTGCGTGATTCAGACAGGTATATAAGTGTAATTGACACAGCGGCAGCCTAATCGCGTGCAGCCCTCATCGTGTGAAGACCGAAGAGCGTAAAGACCGTCGACTCTATCTGCGCGACTCCACCGAGCAAGGACACCGACAAGGCACTTGAGTATTGCACTTCAATATTAACTTTTTGCACTTCTATTTATTCTCTTCTTGTTATTTGTTATTCCTTATTCCCCGTTTTTGACTATGTGTTTTCAAAACCTGAAGTAGTTTAAGTCTTTGGTTCTTTTCATTGTGATGATTTTCGCTCACATTTAACAAAAACCCACCAATTCACTATCTCAACAAATTAGAATATGGTGACATGCCAATCAGTGCCAGGAGAAGAAGACATGGACTGTTGCCCAGTGGTCCAAAGTCCTCTTTTCAGATGAGAGCAAGTTTTGTATTTCATTTGGAAACCAAGGAGTCTGGAGGAAGGGTGGATAAGCTCATAGCCCAAGTTGCTTGAAGTCCAGTGTTAAGTTTCCACAGTCTGTGATGATTTGGGGTGCAATGTCATCTGCTGGTGTTGGTCCACTGTGTTTTTTGAAAACCAAAGTCACTGCACTCGTTTACCAAGAAATTTTAGAGCACCTCATGCTTCCTTCTGCTTACCAGCTTTTTAAAGATGCTGATTTCATTTTCCAGCAGGATTTGACACCTGCCCACACTGCCAAAAGCACGAAAAGTTGGTTAAATGACCATGGTGTTGGTGTGCTTGACTGGCCAGCAAACTCACCAGACCTGAACCCCATAGAGAATCTACGGGGTATTGTCAAGAGGAAAATGAGAAACAAGAGACCAAAAAATGCAGATGAGCTGAAGGCCACTGTCAAAGAAACCTGGGCTTCCATACCGCCTCAGCAGTGCCACAGACTGATCACCTCCATGCCACACCGAATTGAGGCAGTAATTAAAGCAAAGGGAGCCCCTACCAAGTATTGAGTACATATACAGTAAATTAACATATTTTCCAGAAGGCCAACAATTCACTAAAAATGTTTTTTTTATTGGTCTTATGAAGTATTCTAATTTGTTGAGATAGTGAATTGGTGGGTTTTTGTTAAATGTGAGCCAAAATCATCACAATTAAAAGAACCAAAGATTTAAACTACTTCAGTCTGTGTGCATTGAATTTATTTAATACACGAGTTTCACAATTTGAGTTGAATTACTGAAATAAATGAACTTTTCCACGACATTCTAATTTATTGAGATGCACCTGTATATAGCTGCAGATTTCCCAAATTTTATTTTAAAATTTTGTTTTTATTTCCATTTATTTGCAAAAAAGAACTGGAGAAAACAGGTTAAAAGAACAGAAAAGATTATCTGCGTTTTTTAAACTGAAACATCGCAAAAAAAACCTTTAAGTTAATATTCAGTTTTAAACAACACAAAACTAATGTTTGTATACGTATTAGAAAAAGTAAAAAATAATGTTTCATGAAGTAAACCTGATTTTTAAAATGAGCTTATTATCATGCTCTCAGTCTATCATATTGCAGTTGCTTTGTCACTCTTGAGGTTTGCTTTTGTTGGAATTCAACAAACATTGCAATATGACTGCAATACATGCAGCATTTAAATGATTTATGATGTTATAAATATAAAAACACGCATTCATTACAGAAGACGGCCAAATTAAAACAAAAATAATTATTGTTGATTATTGCCCTTTATATAGTAATTGGGAACGTTTCATTTTATTGATGTTTTACGCATTAATAAACTGGACATAAAACCTATATAGAAAGCGGGCTAAGAACATTACCCATCACTGAACGATCACTGACTTCTGTTTAATTTCGCAAAAAACTCCCGTTTTAGTGAATGAATCTGATTACACTGCACAATGAACTTTACATCATATCTGCTGTTGTTTATGAGGTCCTTGAGCGTGCAGCACGCCTAAACTAAACCACCTGCAGCATTATTTGGGGTGTTTGAGATGGAGAGACACAGATTTCTGAAGCGGGAGCTTCGT
Organism: Triplophysa rosa; assembly: GCF_024868665.1. Lineage (NCBI taxonomy): Eukaryota > Metazoa > Chordata > Actinopteri > Cypriniformes > Nemacheilidae > Triplophysa > Triplophysa rosa. Next base: position 463,495 of record NC_079903.1, read on the forward strand.
AGGATGGAGCTTTCAGTCATTCCTGATGGTCGACAGGTTAAAATCTAGCCTTAATATTGCAAGCAAATAATAGCTGTTTGTTAATGCTGCCGCTTACGTGATGCATCGTGTGGAATCTGCTTCTCCTCCAGAAAATAAGACAGAAAAAAACAAACTAAAGGCGCTCTTTGAGTGAAGAGTGACGTTGCTTTCAGCCAAATAGAAAATACTGCAATTTTTGGTGTTATTTTTATTCTCATTGGGTGGGCAAGACGGCGTTTAGGTGGGCTCAGCCCACCCGTGCCCATGCCTAGAGCTGGCCCTGTTTCCCATTGGCTTATGGAACTGCCAATCTGCTGTAAACAAAGCAGATTTCATCACAGCTAATGCTGAACATTCTGGTCTTTCTCTTTTAGCACTTACTGAAACCTGGATCAAGCCAGAGGACACTGCCACACCGGCTGCTCTCTCAAATAACTACACTTTCTCCCACAGCCCACGCATATCAGGGAGGGGTGGAGGAACCGGTCTACTTATCCCCAACGACTGGAAATTCAAACAGCTGGCACCCTCGTGTGACAACATCTCCTTTCACATGCTGTTACTATCTGTTACCCTGTTAAAACTCATGTTGTGGTTATCTATCGTCCCCCAGGTCAGCTTGGACAGTTCTTGGAGGAGTTGGATATGCTTCTGTCATCCTTCCCCGAGGACGGTACTCCTCTGGTGGTACTTGGAGACTTCAACATCCCCCTTGAAAAACCAAAGGCTGCCGACTTCAACAACCTGACTGCGTCGTTTGACCTCAAGCGAGTTCCCACTTCAGCAACCCATAAGTCTGGTAATCAACTAGATCTTATCTACACACGACACTGCTCCACTCATCACTCCCAGGTCACCCCGCTTCACACATCGGATCATTTCCTCATCACTCTTGATCTCGACCTAACTTCTCCAGACACTACACATGCCTCCCCACTGGTCACATTCCGGCGCAACCTACGATCACTCTCTCCATCCAGCTTATCCTCTGCGGTCTCCGCCACGCTCCCTCCCTCTGAACAGCTCTCACTCTTGGACACTAACAGCGCCACCGACACTCTTTGCTTCCACACTTACCTCTTGCTTAGACAACTTATGCCCTCTAACATCTAGGCCATCTCATGCATCCCCTTCTGCCCCCTGGTTATCTGATGTTCTCCGTGAGCATCGCGCCACACTCAGGTCTGCTGAGAGAAAGTGGCACAAATTTAAAGATCCTACAGACCTCTGTCACTATCAGTCTCTCCTCTCTTCTTTCTCTGCTGATGTCTCCTCTGCAAAAACCCAGTACTACCACGCTAAAATCAACAACTCGCCTGACTCTCGTACTCTCTTTAAAACCTTCTCTGCTCTTCTTTGCCAGCCTGCCCCTCCCCTGCATCGGACTTAACAGCTGATGATTTTGCATCTTTCTTTGTAAAGAAAACAACCACCATCAGCAGTCACTTCTCTGCGCCGCCGCCTTTTGATCACGCCCAAACCTCCGACACATTCTCGTTCCCCTCTTTCTCTCTCCTATCTGAAGATTATGTCTCCAAGGTCATGTCTTCTAACCACCCAACTACCTGCCCGTTAGATCCCATCCCCACTCATCTCCTCCAGGCCATCTCTCCATCGGTTGTTCCCGCTCTGACCCACATTATAAACTCGTCTCTCACCACATGACACCTGGGAGTGGTGATCGACGATCAGCTAAACTTCACAGATCAGGTTGCCAGGCCAGCACCACCCGGTCCTGTAGATTCATCCTCTACAATATTAGGAAAATTAGACCTTTCTTATCCGAGCATGCTACGCAAGTCCTAGTCCAGGCTCTTGTTCTGTCCAGACTGGACTACTACAATGCGCTACTGGCTGGACTTCCAGCTTGCACAACCAAACCTCTACAGATGATCCAGAATGCAGCGGCAAGAGTGGTCTTCAATGAACCGAAGAGAGCGCACGTCACTCTTCTATTCAAAGACTTGGAAGGCTGAGAAGGCTCTGAAGACTTGGAAGGCTCTTATCTATTGAAATATCTAAATGTCTTACCTGTTTTGTTCAGAAGAAATAAAGCCATGTCTGCATCCGTTTTCAATCCTTTTAGATCACGGAGTTCACGCCACCTTTGAAATGCCTTGCCAATATTAATTCTTGAGTCTTATCACATTCCCTTTTTCTTTGTAAAAGCTCATCAGATCGTACTTTCTTGGTTTTCACAACTGTTGAATCCCCAGATGCCAGCGCTGCTTAGCGTTTAAAAGTAAAAGTACTAAACGGCGCCATAAATAATACTAAAAGTTTCCCAAAAAATATTTCTGTGTACAGTGCTACCTGTCACCCGTAGCATCCACACGCAGGCTAGCAGCCGGATCCCCTTCGTTCTATTCACGAATGTGATGAAATGACGCATAGATGAAAGACACCAAATAAGGATTTCCAGAGAAACACTACCCGACAGGGAAAATTACAAACCATTATTACAAGCTTTCCATGGTGAATCCAGCAAGGGTAATGACACAGTTTTAAATGCCGTTCTTTCATGTGCTTGCTCAATAATTGGTTTTAGTTCATTTTTACTAAAAAAACTTACGGATTGCCACTCTATTAGCGTTTATAGTTTATAAACACATAAATTCAACTACACAATATTTATGTTTTGTAATTTTGCACTTTTTACACAGATACAGATTTAAGTCTTTTGAGCAAAAAAAAGCCTGATTTATAATGTTTCACAGTCAAGAACTTTAATCTGTTAAGCATTGTCTTCATGTTGTTCCTGTGAGCGCGTGTTAACTTGTGGGAGGTTAAAAAATCTGTTAATCATCAGAATATCTCTTCTCCTGTTTCTGAACATGTCTGGATTTTAAAACCATTCTCCAGACACTCATTATAACAGGCATTTAGTCAAATAAGCGATTGCAGCCTATTGAAATAAACGTGAACGGAAGAATGGACACACTGTCACAATTATGTTCAATTCTGCTGTGATAAAAGTCTATTGACACCGATTCAGGTGTCATTTTGGGATAAATACATGTCTGCAGTTTTATCTGATGTCCACAAGAGGTCCTCAAACACCACAGAACAGAGTCTGTGAATGGACTCGAAGGATGTTGTGGCCAGTTTTATTATCATTTAGCTAATTTATAATTGAATTATAATATTATATCTGCCATCTATTAATGTTTCATTATGATCATTTAATTCTTATGTTTTACTGTTATTTAACTTACAAATGACATGGAATAATTTCGACCTTACACAGTACAGTAGGCTATATTGTTATTAAGCCTAATTATGTATGACATTGCCTAATAAGCTTAATTATGTGCCCTTCTTACAAATAAATATTGTTTTTATTCATTTTTAAGTATTACTTCTGTTTCAAGACCCTTGTCAGGTTCTGTTAGGAGGACAGACTCAGATAGCTACTAAAGAACAGGACAAAAAATATTTATTCAAGCAGCTTAAAACAGAAGTGGTTGGTGTCAAGACTCAAGACTTGTTAGGAAATAAATCCATTATTAATCAAACAAAGGCAACTTTGCAGTAATTTGTCAATAACCAAGCAAACAGAGTTGTGGGTAAAGAGAATTGTTGGCATTGGCAGCATAGGCGGAGTTTCACATTTTTGCCTGGAGGGGCACCTACCATCTATCCATGAGCTCAGATTTTTTTTAAATACCATACCATATTTTCTACATTTCAATTATTTATTAGTTATTACCTATATAATTTATACATTTAAAATACATTTACCAATAACAAGGCTAAACAAAGGAGAAATAAAAACGAAGGCTATATCTTACCTAATGTAGGAGAATCCGCCTCTTTTTCCGATTTGCGTAGATGTCCACGATCTTCTCTTCAGGTAAATTTGCAGTCAAATCGTTCTCTATGTGCAATAGGATCCGGCTGAGGGTTGAGCGGGTGTGTCCGTTGACGCGCAGCGGTACTGCTGGTGCTGCAGGTTCCACGGCCAGATGTGTTCTCTGATGCGGCCTCGATTGCTGTGTCAGTATTAGCGGCAGTAGAACAAAAATCAGACGTTTCAGAGTTAGGTACCTCCACTCCTTTAGCTGTAGGTTTGTAAAAAAACGTCGAATATCCATTTTGCATATCTCTCTTGCGTTTAGACTTAAGCGGGAACAGAACGAGAGGAGAGGGTCTTGACGTTTAGACTAAAGCGGGAACAGAACGAGAGGAGAGTCTACTCACGCGATACTTTGAGTTTCGCGCCAGAGGAGAAAACATTCATTTTAAAAACATTAATTTTAAAATAACTTAGGCTTAACTTACTTACACTAAAATAATAAGATAATATAAAAAAATTGAGAAAATGTGAAAAAAAAATGTTTTAACCATAGCTCTGGCAAAATCAATTGGCTCTCGTCTGGGGAGGCGGTGCCCCTCTAAACTCCGCCCCCCAACAAGCCTATGATTGGCAGCCAGGCAGACTCTAACTGTGAGTTCAGACCGCCGCCGTCGAGAGCGTAAAAAATCGCTCTGGCCGCACTGCCAACAACGCTGTAGAAAGAGTCTTGGGCGCTCTGACGTAGATCGAAATCTTATCTTGTATTTAAAGGGGCCGCAAGCAAACAAGCTTGTTGATCTTGTGCAGACTGACCACAAGAAAATTATCGGTGTAAAGAACTTTATTGTAGTTACACGTTTGCTAACGAAAAAAAAACAAAAGCCATTTGTGTGGTTTTTGTGTTCATGGTTAAGTGCTAGTCTAATTTCAACATTATAGGAGACATTTACTAGCCTTGGTCTTTAATTAACATTAATTTGTGTGCAACCTACATTACAAACTCTCCTGGTCGAAGTGTAACGTTATAGCTCTAATGCAGTTGGTCAAAGCGGTGTTATTTTGAGCAAATGAATTTAATTCCCACTGGAAAACAAGCGTTCTGTTGTTGCATATAAATAGTTTATTTAATATTCTGCAGCAGTAACACTGTTTTGCATGCTCTGGCGCTAAGGTTAGCATGAAATTCCCGCTTATTTACAGACAATGTATAACGTTAATGCACATCATCAGCAACTCACCAGGAACACAAACAATCTCAGACACCTTGGTCCACGCATCATTTGTTTTATTTATGTCCCTGTACGCAAACAGGGATGCGTCGTATAGGATTGGGAAACCCGCCACAGCAATTACCAACTTCTCCATTTTGCTTGGGAACTAACGTGGTCGGAACCAAAGTTTACAGGAATGCTTTCTCTGGAATCATCTCAAGTGATGGACTTCTACGTTCCGATTGGTTGCCGCCGAACCGCGTCATAGCTCATTACCATAAAGTTGACCTGATTTCAACTCTCCTTGACGCTCTCAACGGCCAAGACGCGCTGCGCCGCTCCTCGCCTCTGGCTCACATTGAAAATTAATGACTTCCGGCCACTTTGACGCTCTCGACGGCGGCGGTCTGAACGCACAATAACACCCCCACTGAGAGAATTTGCTTTTTAAGGTGTGTAAGAATGAAAGAGAAAACAATTTGGGCTATATTTATTTCGTAGTAAGCCAACTGTTCAAGAATAAAAACTTTTAATGGAGTGCATTTTCTTAATTATGGTAAAAAAGCATCTGATGTTTTGATGTAGATTTATATTTAGCCTAGTTGTCTCTGGCCTGAACAACACAGCTTCTGTATCATAGAGAAATGTTAAACAACATATATGCATATTAAGAACACATTATGCTCATTAGGTATTGTATATACAAATAAAGAAATAGGCATAAGCAGTTGAATTACAAACATAAGTTTCTACTGCATAATGCTTGTGTGGAATAATCACCATATAAAATACAGAACTATATAAATAACAACAACAGGACAAGAGTGTGGTCGACTTAACGCGGCGCTGCGCAGACTGATCAACGTATGACATCAAAGTACCGCGGGAGTGATTAGAAAGCTCTGCTTGCTCTTTCTGGCATGATGACCTCAAGTCTGTCCCAAAAATACACTCCCATGTACCCTTGTGGACTTGGTGTGCAGGTCTGCACTTCCTGACGTCACCAAGTGTGGAATCAGGAGGTGTTTATAACTGCTGACCGCATTACATAGCCTAAATATCACGTTATTTACTTTATTTTATGAAACCTGCTTAACATATGGAATAACCGTTTTATAAAAGTAATAAGCCCCGCGAAGCAGTGGGTTACAAGTGCATTTCCTAACAGCTAAGGGGTTTGAATGACTCCGCCTCGCATCGTGCCACCACGCAATGTATTGTGTGCTCGTGCTTTAGTTCCGCCCACTGCACGCCTCCAGGAGCACGACTGTTTTCGGAAATAATCATACAGCTGCATTTGTCTTTTATGAATGTGAGAAAACTAAAGACTCTTCGGACAAATAAAGTATGCAATACTTGTCACAAATCACAGTGAGGGAGAACCCAAGTGCAGGCAGCAGGAATGCAGGGGTTAACAAAGACTTTTATTAATTAATAAACACGATAACATGAAACCAAAAAACCCACAATGGGGAAAAAACAGACACGATAACAAAACAAGAATTCAAACAAAAGACTTCCCTCAATGGGGCAAAACTAGAAAATAACAAAAACTTGCGACACAATATCAAAATAAACAGGCAAGGTAAGGGTAGACAAGGCAAGACGAGGGGTATCCAAAAACACAGTAGACAAGACTAGGGAACAATGTAAACGTACTCACTCTGTGACACACACGACCACCACAGAGACACGACCACCACAGAGACACGACCACCACAGAGGCACAACAACCACATACAATGACCGAGCAACAAGACAATGAAACATGAGGGCATTTTAAAGGGAAGACAAACGAAGGGTAATCAAAGAGGGCAGGTGGGAAACATTAGACACGGCAGGGAAGCAATACATGAAATGAGAGGGGCGGGCCCAATGACAAGACACGAGAAAGCACATAGAATGTCAAAAAGGTAAACACCCCTTGGCTTCTCACACTAAACATAAGGCTTTGCCACGACTCTGCCACAAGACCAAGAAATCCATGACAAGATAAAGCAGAGTCGTGACAATACTACTCTATAGGAACTCAAGATTAACATGAGAAAATGCGTGTGTTACCACCGCTTTAAGGGACATCATTTTTAAATCATGTTCTTTTCTGTTTGCCAAATAACCCTGCATATGTTCAGGCTCAGGGTTGAGTTTTTGCTTTAACCCATGGTTCAGTACTTTGAATATCATATTCATCACAGGCTGGATGCTCTTTCTGAAGGTGCGCTCGTGTCCAGGATGTGAAGCATCAGTTTATAATGTCCCCCTGTAAACACACCACTTTCTGACTGTTACAGGCATTAAACCAGTGTCGCCATCATCAACAACCAAACATTAGAGATCCACCACAGACTATGTAACGGTCCTGTCTGTGGTTCCCTTGTTTGTAGTTTGCCTGTTGATTCTGACTAGCCCGTCCCCTTGTTAGTTACATTGGCATTCATCACAGACCACACCCACCTCATTAGTTGCCATGACAATTCATTTGTTCTTTAACACTTTCGCTGTGTATTTATACACCTGTGCTTGCCATTGTCTCTTGTCAGTTATTGAATGTAGTTGTGTTTTTTCTTGTTCCTGCCTCGCCATGTCACGCTCATGGTTTTGTCTCAACCAAGAGTTATTTGAAAACTAATACTAACTTTTTTGTCTGTGTTTTCTTTCTTCCTGTAGAGCAGCTTTGAAACAATGCAACATTGTAAAAAGTGCGATATAAATACAATTGAATTGTTTTGGATTGAACCTTTTTGGATTTATCAAACTTCTTTAAGATCCAGTTTCTATGTTTCATGTTTAGGTCTGCACGTTACAGATTGTTTAACAGTATGTGTCATGGTTCTGCCCCACCTTGTCTTGCTTTTCTTGACCTAGTGGCAGAACCATGATAGAACCTCTTGTTTTATGTGGAGAGAGTCATTTTGAACCTGTCGGCCTTCGATACTCTCTCCGGTCATTGTCTGTGTTCCCGACCTTTTGTATCTCTCGATACTGGTTGTTTAATAGTTCATACCCCACACCTGTTCCCCTATGATTTGTCCCTTTATTTAATGCCCCTGTGTTCTCTGTCTTGTGTCGGTTCATTGTACTCTGTCGTGTTTCGTGTGGGTGAGTTCTTGTCCTATTAAGTGTAGCTTAGTCCTGTGTAATATGTTTGTTAATGTTATTTTTAGTCTTGTTTAGTGTAATTAGTCTTTGTTCTAATTATACCATTGTTTTCCCCCTCGTGGGTTTTTGTTTTGTGTGTTTAATTATTTATTAAAAAAGCCTTGTTTAACCCCTTACCCGCTGTCTGCGTCTGGGTCCTCTCTCCTTGTCTGTTGACTCACCCACCACCCACACCCGTGACAGTATGTTTCATCGTTCATCAGCTGGAAAAAAACATTCCAAAAGTGATATCGTTCTATGTATCTTTATCGTTATAGTTGTGATGTGAACCACGATATCCTCCTATATAAAGAACAGGTTTTAAAGGGGTCATATGGCAGAAGTACGTGTTTTTCTGTGTATTTGGTGTGTTATAAGTTGCCCATGCATGTATTAGACACGTAAAATTGCACAAATGAAAGTGTGGGAACAAAAGATGCATTCTATCTAAAAGTGAATGCTCAACCAGACTTGCCTGAAACGCCTCGAGTAACCACACCCCGGCGAATCTACGTAACTTCGTAACATGATTTGAATAAGAACACCCAAATCTACACGTAGTTAAGGTGGGCGTAATTGTAAATCTCATTGTATCGCCTTGGATCCTGATGTTCCGAATATGGTAAGAGGCGTTACATTTCCGTGAAATGCTTGCAGTATTTGACCAATCACTACGCACTGGTGAACTGGCCAATCATAGCACACCTCGCTTTTCAGAGCAATGAGCTTTGTAAAAAATCAGAGCGTTTCAGAGAGGCGGGGCAAAGAGGAGATACAAACATGCATGGTATGTGGAAAATACAACGTTTTTTTTACTTTAAATGGTGTATACACATTGCGTTACAATAATATCCGTTTTAGCCGTGCAATATGACTCCTTTAAAACTTCATTTTTTATAGTTATAGTTATCATGTGAATGCCCCTTTACAGTGATATTAACTGTGATTACTAAATGTCAATGTAAATCTTGTAAATTATATGCACATTATAATATTGTAAATAATATACTTCAATTAAACAATTTACAATTTCTGCCAATGAAACATGAAACATGAATGTATTTATTTCAGTGAAGTTTCATCAATGTAAAATGTATAGAGAAAAACATGGAATAATACCTTTGTATTTTATACCATACTTTGTCTTTATTTGATTTTACATCTGTTATTATTAATTATAATGTATGTAAATCTGCTTTGCAACAATGAAAACTGTAAAGCGCTATATACATCAAACTGAATCGAAAGTGCTTTGTAAAACACACAGGATACATGAAAAAGCAAGTGAAGCTGATTTTGATAGCACATAGCTCACATACAGTACGCAAAAACAGGAAAGCTGTAAACGTTAAACTGTATGAAATATTGTAAATGGTTTCTTCATGTGTGGATGAATATGTTGGAATGGCTGAAGAAGAACTGCTGCTTAGCTCAGTCCAATGGCTAATGCGATGATGACTGTGAGTAGACAAACAGCCACACAAGCCCCTATCAGCATCAATTTCTGTGAGGAGAAATAGTGTTCAATTCACACTATTTGTTTTCTGTATGCTTTTAAAATGACAAAACACAGCATTCATTTAGTTGTCAGGGTTCCCCAAAACCCTTTATACACCACGGACCTGTTTTGGGTTTAAATTTTGTCTGAGAACCGGGGGGTGGAGGCTTGGGGAATTTGGGTGGATAAGGTCCGACAGTAGCGTTTTAATGGATGTTTACGCTGGATAATTCCATCTTTGTTTTTCAGAAGCCTGAGGGGGTGATGTCAAAAACATATGTTTCAGCCCTTTGCATTTCGATCCTCTTCATACAGCAACACTTATGATTAGCGACGTACATTAGCAAATGATTCATGGAGCAATTTCTGTGCAATTCTTGGATTGATTGTGTTTTGGAAATGTGTTCAAACTCTGTGATCTCGGACGCGCTGGAAGTGAGACAGTCCTGGCAGAAAAGTGTAAGCGAGGTTGTCTGTAGGAGTCACGCCTACTACTGTATGTAAATGTGGATTGTGGCTCTTAGAGGGCAAAACCCACGATAACTAATATAGTGCTATTACGCAGCTACTATACACATTTTTTCTGGGTACTGGGTTGTGACCTGGTGGTTGGGGACCTCTGCTCTATGTTATACTGTAACTTTAGTATTTTGCACAAAAAAATGGGATGGCAAATGCTACACAGAAACTGCATTGTTTTCCAAACATGTTACTTTTCAATCCTGCATATGAAAGATGCCTTATGCCATATTACTAATGACTTTTAGTACAATCATTTATACCTCTTTACTTAGTCTAAGTTCCAGACATCCATTTCTAGACATTTCTAATTTATAGGAATATACAGTCTCCAGATTCTATTATCCCACAGTATATCAAAATACAGACCTTGCTGTTATTACATTATTGGAATGGTTCCTCAGGGTTCAGGGTTTAGCCCCCTCATGTTCTCAAAACAACCTAACTTTGATTTATAGTGTGTTGCTCCGGCCTGTTGACATCCCAAAATGCATTTGAGATATCTCAGCCTGGATGAAGAAATGCTATTTTGAGGCCAACCCGCTTGTAAATATGTAAAAAAAACTATGGTTGGTTTTGCCCGATTCTCATTTCCTGTCTGTTCTTGTCAGAAGACACAGTACTGGCATATTATCCCTCCATGCACCAGGGAAACTTCCGAATCAAATAGTTTTATTTTTTTGCGTTTGTCTTGCAGTAACTCAAGAACAGAATAAGATTATTATTGCTTGGCAGCTGTGAGACATGTCATATCTTGAATATCATCTGGAGAGGGTTTATTACACTATAATGAGAAAGAAGAGACTACCCCTCATGCTGTTATGTATTCCATCTGCTATGTATTCCTTGTTTGTGGACATATTAGTTATTTGCTGTTTATGTCATGCTTTGTAGTTTTTTATAGTTTTCGATGTTGATTAGGTTCCCCAGGTGTTTCCATTTACCACGCCCCCTTGTTATCTTGTTACGCTAATCTCCCCTGTGTATATACAGTATATTGTACTTGTGTTTCACTTGTGTGCTGTTAGTTGTTGTAGGTGTTATGTGTGGTTTCCTTCCGTGTCGTTGTAGGGTTTTCTATGTCATTTAGTAAAGTTTTCCTGCGTTTAGATCTGCTGTTTTGCCTGCTCATTGACATCAACATGACACATGCAGAGTAGACAGCCGGCAGTGATTCAGTCATTGGCTTTCTTCATGCCTGAAACTGCCTTCCAAACGTAATCCACTGAGTGCTCCACATACTCTATCTATCATCTCCAATGGGAGATGGAAAGCAGCAGAAAAAGGAAAAAAGAAGAGTTGAGTGGATTGGCTGTGGTGTTTCTCACCATCCTGTTTGTCTTCTTCATTTTCACAGCTGCTTTGGTTTCTTCTTTGGCCTTCAACACATAATCCTGAGCACTGCATACATTCTTCTCTATATTATTCATTAACTCGCCCTGCAAGACAGAACAAATGTGATAAAGTAATGCGTTTATATTGAAGTCATGGTCGACCATTAAATATAAGACATATAAATATAAGACACGCGATTTTGTTTTGGTAATGAAATCGTGAAATTAACCAAACAACGAAAATGAATCATCGAATGACAACACATACTGTATAGTGTCATAAATATACAGTATCTCACAAGAGAAAAAGCAGACAGACAGGTTGTGTGGAGTAAAGAAAATCCAAAAGCTGAAACCACATTTCAAGCAGGTGATGGATCAGATTAGTGAAGGTTTTAGGACTATCTGACACGCCATCAGTAATATCAAAATATCATTCACTTCAATGCATCATGAGAATAAGTAGCAGGAAGAATACAGTGCCACAGAACTCAAGACAGCAATTAAAGAAAATAAATGAATGACACGTGTCTGAAAAATGTGCTTGTGCTATGAAATGCAATGCTGAATGCACTCTTGTTGACCTCACATTGTAAAATGCATATCGGTGATGCAATGATGCAAAACAATTGACACCACAGGTTGTAATGTCTACTCTTTCATGTATGGTCATCTGTGGGTTTCTCCACAGCAAGAAGTTGTGTCGTATTTAAACACAATTTCAGACATTTGCTCTGACCTGACTCTCCACCAGCATCATCATGTCCATGAACATGTCGTGCAGCTCTCGCAGGCTTTTCTCCAGCCGGATAATTTCACTGTGTCTCATCTTCATCTCCTTCACAGCCTCTTCAGTCACACTGGACTCTATGATGACCTGACAACATTCACGTCATTGAATTACTACTGTCAAAGGACTATCACGAGTAGTAATAAATGGCACTGGACAACTGTTTGGATCAATCGTTCTGGAAAAAAACAGACGGAAGGGGCAACTAAAAATGCGGCACTCAGTACTGAATAGGTATATATATATATATATATATACAGGTGCTGGTCATATAATTAGAATATCATCAAAAAGTGAAACTTGTATATTATATTCATTCATTACACACAGACTGATATATTTCAAATGTTTATTTCTTATAATTTGATGATTATAACTGACAACTAATGAAAATCCCAAATTCAGTATCTCAGAAAATTAGAATATTACTTAAGACCAATACAAAGAGAGGATTTTTAGAAATCTTGGCCAACTGAAAAGTATGAACGTGAAAAGTATGAGCATGTACAGCACTCAATACTTAGTTGGGGCTCCTTTTGCCTGAATTACTGCAGCAATGCGGCGTGGCATGGAGTCGATCAGTCTGTGGCACTGCTCAGGCGTTATGAGAGCCCAGTTTGCTCTGATAGTGGCCTTCAGCTCTTCTGCATTGTTGGGTCTGGCATATCGCTCTTCACAATACCCCATAGATTTTCTATGGGGTTAAGGTCAGGCGAGTTTGCTGGCCAATTAAGAACAGGGATACCATGGTCCTTAAACCAGGTACTGGTAGCTTTGGCACTGTGTGCAGGTGCCAAGTCCTGTTGGAAAATGAAATCTGCATCTCCATAAAGTTGGTCAGCAGCAGGAAGCATCAGAAGCGTCTCGCCTGGGCTAAAGACAAAAAGGACTGGACTGCTGCTGAGTGGTCCAAAGTTATGTTCTCTGATGAAAGTAAATTTTGCATTTCCTTTGGAAATCAGGGTCCCAGAGTCTGGAGGAAGAGAGGAGAGGCACAGAATCCACGTTGCTTGAGGTCCAGTGTAAAGTTTCCACAGTCAGTGATGGTTTGGGGTGCCATGTCATCTGCTGGTGTTGGTCCACTGTGTTTTCTGAGGTCCAAGGTCAACGCAGCCGTATACCAGGAAGTTTTAGAGCACCTCATGCTTCCTGCTGCTGACCAACTTTATGGAGATGCAGATTTCATTTTCCAACAGGACTTGGCACCTGCACACAGTGCCAAAGCTACCAGTACCTGGTTTAAGGACCATGGTATCCCTGTTCTTAATTGGCCAGCAAACTCGCCTGACCTTAACCCCATAGAAAATCTATGGGGTATTGTGAAGAGGAAGATGCGATATGCCAGACCCAACAATGCAGAAGAGCTGAAGGCCACTATCAGAGCAACCTGGCCTCTCATAACACCTGAGCAGTGCCACAGACTGATCGACTCCATGCCACGCCGCATTGCTGCAGTAATTCAGGCAAAAGGAGCCCCAACTAAGTATTGAGTGCTGTACATGCTCATACTTTTCATGTTCATACTTTTCAGTTGGCCAAGATTTCTAAAAATCCTTTCTTTGTATTGGTCTTAAGTAATATTCTAATTTTCTGAGATACTGAATTTGGGATTTTCATTAGTTGTCAGTTATAATCATCAAATTAAAAGAAATAAACATTTGAAATATATCAGTCTGTGTGTAATGAATGAATATTGTCATGGTTCTGCCCCACCTTGTCTTGCTTTTCTTGACCTAGTGGCAGAACCATGACAGAACCTCTTGTTTTATGTGGAGAGTGACGTTTTGTCCGTGTTGGTCTTCCACTCTCCGGTGTGGCGTCTCTGTTGCCGCCCTTTCGTCTCCTCGTTATTGTTTGTTAATTAGTTCATGCCCCGCACCTGCTCCCTCTTGATTTGTCCCCTTTATTAGATCCCTGTGTTTTCTGTCCTGGGCTGAATCATTGTACTGTCGTGTGTGTGTCATATGTGGTGAGTTCCTGTCTTGTCAGTGTAGTTTAGTTATTTTGTATTTATTTCGAGTGTTGTCTTAGTCTGGTTAGGTGTAGTTAGTCCTTGTCCTTGGTGTCATGTTTTATACCCTTTGTGTTTTGTTATGTTGACCCCCCCCCCCGTGGGTATTTGCTTTGTACTTATATTTTATTAAATGTCTTGTTAACCCCTTACCCGCTGTCTGCACCTGGGTCCTCTGACCTTGTCCTCACCACCCACGTTCATGACAGAATATAATATACAAGTTTCACTTTTTGAATGGAATTAGTGAAATAAATCAACTGTCAAATCAACTGTGTCAGAAACAAGCTGCCATAGTGCAGATAATGTATTCCAAATAGTGTAAGTAAGGGCACTATAGCGATTGATTCATTTGTTTACTTAGTGGCGTAAACTTTTATCACAGTACTAATACTGTCTGTAACAAGAATAGACAAATATTGTCCTTAAAACAAACTAATGTTTTATGTATGTAAGGCGAGAAGAAGAGTGCCTTAGTCTAGCATTTGCCGTAGAGTCAAAGCCGATATACTGTCATAAATAGCCGCTGCATAGAGCTTTATCTTTTAAAAGATGAGATTTAGGCCAAATGACAGAAAAACCTGAGCCACACTGTGGCAAGGGGGGCGTGGTTCAGCGAGGTCTGCGTCGAGTGGGCCAGGCAGGAGAAGAACGGTGTGTAAGTAGGTCAAATACACATTGTGAACACCTGTGTCTCATTCCAGTGATTGGTGAGGAGAGAGTTAAAAGCCAGCTTGAGCGGACGAGGAGTGAGAGAGCTGCTGAGAGCTCGAGAACGCCAAAAGCGAGAGAAGAAACCTTGAGAGCAAAGACTTACTGTTCTGAGTTATTGTTGGATGTTAGCGCAGTGGCGCACAGCTTATTTTGCATCATTAAAAATTCTTACCGATTGTCTCTGCCACGCCGACCCTGTCTCCTTCCTTCATCCTCATTTGAACCTTGTTACACTGGTGCCGAAACCCGGGAAGGAAGGAGAATGCCGCCGCCAGGATTTTAGATTTAGATTCAATTTATTGTCATTGCACATGTACGAGTACAAGGCAACGAAATGTGACCTCTGCATTTAACCCATCCAGAGAGTAGTGAACACACGCACAGCAAGTGGTGAACACACATACCCCTGGAGCAGCTATCACTGCAGCGCCTGGGGAGCAAGTAGGGGTAAGGTGCCTTGCTCAAGGGCACCTCAGTTGTTACCCGCCGGCCCTGGGAATCGAACCGGCAACCTTCTGGTCACGAGTCCGACTCTCTAACCATTAGGCCACAACTGAAAACTGGAAAGGGCCCTTCAAGGTCACACGGCGAATTGGAGATCTCAATTATGAGGTGGTTCGATCAGACAGGAGCGGGGCACATCAGATATACCACCTCAAGCTCCTAAAAAAATGGAGTGAGGCGGACGCAGTGATGCTGGCGACGGCGGTGAGTACAGAGGAAGATCTCGGGCCAGAAGTGACCACTAAAAGTCAATCTCTTGCTCTGGCCCCAGGTGGAGATCACCTCTCGCCCTCCCAGATCACTGGCGTTGCCAGATTGCAAGCGGAATTCGCGGATGTGTTCTCGCCCCTGCCTGGCCGCACTAACCTCATCGAGCACCATATTGAGACTAAGCCGGGTGTGGTAGTGCGCAGCCGGCCGTATAGGTTACCTGAATACAAAAAAAGTTGTTCAGAAGGAATTAAGTGCTATGCTAGATATGGGGGTAATAGAAGAGTCCAGCAGCGATTGGGCGAGCCCGATAGTTTTAGTCCCTAAAACAGACAGATCGGTACGATTCTGCATGGACTATCGAAAGGTGAATGCTGTGTCAAAGTTCGACGCATATCCAATGCCGCAGATTGACGAGTTGCTTGATCGGCTAGGTGCTGCTCGTCTTTATTCGACACTGGATTTGACTAAAGGATATTGGCAGATCCCCTTATCTCCCTTATCCAAAGAAAAAACAGCTTTCACCGCGCCGTTCGGTTCACATCAATTCGTCACACTTCCATTCGGCTTATTCGGAGCTCCGGCCACCTTTCAACGTCTCATGGACCGCCTACTGCGGCCGCACACTGCATATGAGGGCGGTTTGGGCTCACTGAGAGGAGCCGGGCTGACGGCTAACCCGAAGAAGTGTGCAATTGGGCGTGTGGAGGTAAGGTATCTAGGCTTCCACTTAGGTCACGGTCAGGTGCATCCCCAAATTGACAAGACGGCAGCGGTTGCGACCTCGCCGAGACCCAAGACCAAAAAGGAGGTGAGGCAGTTCCTGGGGCTAGTGGGATATTACAGAATGTTTGTACCTAATTATTCAGACCTCACCAGTCTGCTGACTGACCTCACTAAAAATGAGGCACCAGATACTGTCCAGTGGACAGAGCCGTGCCAGCAGGCTTTCACCCAAGTGAAGACTGCTCTGTGTGGAGGCCCGTTATTGCACTCTCCTGACTTTACTCTTCCCTTTCTGTTGCAGACCGACGCATTGGACAGGGGTCTGGGGGTGGTCCTGTCCCAGGAGATAGAGGGTGCGGAGTGGTCGGTGCTGTACATCAGTCGCAAGCTCTCAAGGAGAGAGACGATGTACAGCATCATTGAAAAGAAATGTTTAGCGACCAGGTGGGCCATCCTCACCCTCCGCTATTATCTCCTGGGGCAGGAGTTCACGCTCTGTTCGGACCATGTGCCCCTCCAATGGCTCCACCGCATGAAGGATACCAACGCGCGGATCACCCGTTGGTATCTAGCTTTAAAACCCTTCAAATTGCAGGTGGTCCACAGGCCGGGGACGCAGATGGCCGTAGCTGACTTTCTCTCCAGGAGGGGGGGGGAGGCTGCAGGCCGGATGGTTCCCCGACCTGAGTCGGGTGGTGGGTGTATGTAGGAAGGGGGGCGTGGTTCAGGGAGGTCTGTGCCGAGGGGGCGAGGCAGGAGTAGAACGGTGTGTAAGAAGGTCAAGTACACATTGTGAACACCTGTGTCTCGTTCCAATGATTGGTAAGGAAAGGGTTAAAAGCTAGCTCGAGCGGATGAGGAGTGAGAGAGAGAGTGGCTGAGAGCTCGGGAACGCCGAAAGCGAGAGAAGAAAACTCGAGAGCAAAGACTTACTGTTCTGAGTTATTGTTGAATGTTAGCACAGTGGCGTACAGTTTATTTTGCAAAATTAAAAATTCTTACCGAGTCTCAGCCACGCCGACCCTGTCTCCTTCCTTCATCCTTGTTTGAAACTTACACCCACATTGCTACAATAATCGGTGTAGGCTGTAAATTTATAAAAACGTAATGCATTACACTGGGACATTAAGCGTTTTATGATGCCGTATGTAGACATATTTTGTAGTATTTGGCATTTTTTACAATTCCATTACTGGGTATATGTGTGTGTAACGAGATAAAGCTTTAACCCGCTGAGCTTTATATTGAAGTAAATCCTACATCAGTGATATGATTGGCTGCCAGGTGGCGCTATACCTCAGTGAAGTCAAATCTGCAGCCAAGCTGGCGTGGGTAAGTCGTGTCTGTGGTAGCATCCACAAAATATAATTTTGTGTCAAATATTAGACACTGTATGCACAAGGATTAAACGCAGTAAAAAATGCACAAGGATTAAACGCAGTCAAAAGTTGATTGACATATGGAGTGTGTTTTCTGTTCATATCTTGGTAATTGTGATTGTTTCATTCTGTTTGATGTAAATGTGATCTCCCCATGTGCGTTCTAATGGGATGTATTTTGTATAAGTGGAGCTATAATGTGATCAAACTGAGCACATTTTCTCTTTAACTGCTCAGTGTGCACGTAACCATATCAAATAAATAATCCGAGACCAGAGCGTTCGTGTGTTGATGAAGGGTGCGACAAAATGAGCCAAATTTGCAAAGGTCACATGTATAATAATCAGCTGTGTCCCCCCCACACTTTCTTAATGGCGGCTATGCCACTGGATGTGTGGAAAGAGCCGAGGAAAGATCCATACCTGTGCATGAATATATAGCATGGAGAAAATGAATGAGAGTTTACGCTTACCCCTGACGTGAAGACGGATGGATTGTCTCTTTCCAACATGCTCTCCAGCTCCACATCACTCGTATTTCGTCCCGCTGCACATACGCGAACATACTGTAAACAGCTGCTCACTTGTATAAGACATCACGTCATGTAAACCAAGGTGTATATTTGTTTTGGAGTTGAGAATATCAATGCTTTTTTTAATCCTAAATGACATCTTTTAGTAAGCTCCGCCCATGAGTGTGTGCACGTGTGTACTCACTGATCTCCAGCTGTCTCTGGATCCGTCCTTTACAGCGCTCCCTGTAGTCTGACTGCGTGGCATTGTACTCGCACATCACTTCAACAAATTTCCGTGACAGGATGGAGTGCTGACAAAACCAGCGACATGTTATACAGATGCAGACAGAAGAAGATCTGTGTGAGCGATCTTACCTGTGTTTCACGTATCCTCACATTCACGGTCTCCTCCTGCTCTACGCTCTGCTGCATATCTGCAAAAACAACACAAAACACCAATGAAAAATAAAGAAGAACATGCTAAATAAACCGCCGTTGGAAAAATCTCTTCACAGTTTCACAGCTCTGAAAAATGGAAAAACTGCTGCATTGAATGAAACCATAATCATTATTGCACACAATAAAACAGGGTGGTGCCTCTAGTTTGGGAGAAGAATTACATACACATAATGACTTATTTACTGAAAAATAATCTAATGTCGCAGGTGAAAAGAGAATATAAAACACTGTAATGATTCGAGCTCACGCTGTTATTCAGAAACATCGTTGACATGTACATGAACACTAGACACAGTCCAGACATTTGCAAGCGTTTAGCTTCAGACACATGACTGAGACTGGTCTGTGCAGATGTGCTGCTGAGTTTGAGACCCTTCAGGAATTTCAATCTGAAAGACTTCCAGCATCATCTTCACTACTGACACTACTGAGTGTAAAGTGTCTGTGATGCGGATGAAGAACTCACTCTTTAACTTGAAGTGTACTTTATTAGCCAGCGTCTTGATGTCTGTCATCAGCTCCTCTAGTTCAGCTTTTGTTTCTGTTCCAAAAAGACAAAGAGACAAAGACCTAATGCACACAGTCACTTTCTTTTCCTTCTCTGTTCTCTACCTGCTCTTTATTTGCGTTCACACCGTGACTTGATATTTGATGATGTAAATGTTCATTACATACAGGATCGACTCTGTTTACAGAGGCACAAACATTAATTTCCTAATAACTCAATTTCAATGATTTACTGCTGCTGACAGCAACATGGCCTACTGTAGCTCAATGGTGGCACTAAAGCTAATTCAGAAACACCAGCAAAGGAATCCCAGATATCTAAAATTTCAGGTTTCTTGTCCTGGCATTGAAAGAAGAATGCTTGTGTTTCCGTCCTGATTGTATTGGAGGAGCGGGTGCAAGTGTGACAGGTTTAGTATATGTGAACATTTGATCTTTTTTTATTATTATAATGATAGTTTGTTTTTCATTTGAACCCTCTGGGACTCTACGGTCAATTTTTACCTCAAAATCATATCAGAATGAGATGACACTTGGAGACTTCTGTCACATTCGCTATCTGAACACACAAAAAATATGGACATGATTCCTATATGTTAAAGGGTCAGACAAAAAATTGTCACACTTTGCTCCTGCATGGTCAAAAATGACCAACATAGGAAATTAATGGGAAATATGAAAAAATACGAAAACTCAGAGAATCTTTTGGTGGTTCAAACTACAAATCAGACACTGTGCAGAAAAAAAGTGCACAGGAATCAAGCAGGGACACTCTAAAACCACCGGGTAGTGGCCGACTGTAAAGGAACTGGGAAAGCTCCACGCAGGAGGAGTCCGAAGACATCCCCCATGAAGCTCTCCTACCCTGCTTGCCACGGAACACGTGGGTCTGTCATGATCCTGCCACTAGACTAGAAAATCATGAACATAGGAGGCAGAATCATGACAGAATAACAACCCTTGGAATGTCGCAACTGGCCAATCAGAATCAAGTATTCCAGAGCACCGTGTAATAAATAAAATCAACAAATGAAAAAAATACAAAAGAGTCTCTCTCTCAATATCTCTCTCCCCATGCGTGAGCATCTGCTGATTTGGAGAGTGATTGCGGTCCTTCTTACTCATCTTCAAGGTCTGTCAGTTTTTAAATGTGCTTCTCACTCACGGGTTTTGCATACATTTTCTTCAGTATATTGTCACAAAGTACTGAAAGTTATATCGGTGGTTGAGGGGGTAGTGTCGGACAGTTTTTAGCTGGCGGCCACAACGATGGCGGAGAAGGAGAGTTTTGAGCAACTCACCCGACAGCATGGCCTTAAGGTGCTGGTGTTGTGTAATATTCAGTTCCCATAAAAAATATGGCCTTTTGAACTACGTGCAAGCGACTGGAAGGGAGTGTGTTGTCTGCTCTTCCCTAGTTTGCTAAATTATTTCGTTAAGGTAATAAAGCCTAATGCTCATATGCCCCGTTTAGATGTACAACTGTTTATGTTATTCACATAATAGGCTAAAATGCTTATCGTTTTGCATCTGCTTTTATAAAAACGCTTTCTCATGGCCATGTGGCAATTTTTTTGCTGTGTAGCTTACGTGGATGATACTAAACGATACTAAATCAAATCGAACACATTTCTCTTTTTTTTGGCGTTTATTTTCAAAACAAAACTGGGCCCTAGTTGCTGTTGTTGTTTTTTCTTTTCATTACTTTCATTGACTGCAATTAATCTCAGATGTGGTTCGATGCATGTTCAAATAAAGATTTGTTTAAATGTTCTCTGGTCTTGTTTTGAGTTGACTCTTGTCAGTTTTTTTGTCAAGAGCCTTACAACAATTCAAAAGAACAATGAGCAGGAGATAGGTGTTTATGGGTGTTTTCCCTATGAGCTAAAAGGCCATTTAGGAGAAGGGAGAACTAACGACAAAATTGACATTTTAAACATATTGCCCATAAAAGGCTTTGCTTCTAGTACTTAGACACACACACACACAGAGTCAACTTTTCCCATTTTATTCATGTATAAACACATGCAACAATGCATTAGACATTGGATGCGTTAAAAAATGAATGTTCTCTCTGGATGCACAATCACAAGAAATTACATAGTTAAATAAATAAACAGAAATAACACAAATTAAAACTCAGATATATCTATATTTTGTTTAAATACAGATTTTGCAAGAAACTGCTGGGACACTTCCTCAGTTCATGTTTTATGTGTGTTTAGGAATATGTTTGCACAAATATACAATGCACACAAGTATGTTTAAAGCAAGTATGTTTAAAAAATGTAAATGATGGTTATAATAGTGATTAACAGTCCAACCAGAATATTATAATGTTGTGTTTGGCAATCTGTTCCTTGCCCATCATCCCATCACACTGAAAGAAACATAACATATAAATCGTCTTGGTTACGAATGTAACCTCGGTTCCCTGATGTAGGGAACGAGACGTTGTGTCGAACCGACAGAATGGGGTTTGTCTTGAGAACCTATCATCTTCTGAGTATTTAGAAAAGGCCAATGAAAATTGGCGAATGAAATTTGCATGCCGGGCTCCGAATTTTGCATGCCGAAATTTGCATGAAAGAGGGAAAGCCGGCGTGCTCATTCATTCACCTTTGGTCTGAGGAGCCTAAAGCATCCTCCCCCGACCGCTGGGGTGGGCGGCCAGTGTTGTGGCATGAGGGACACAACGTCTCGTTCCCTCCATCAGGGAACCGAGGTTACATCCGTAACCAAGACGTTCCCTTTCTGTCGGTCTCTCGACGTTGTGTCGAACCGACAGAATGGGGTTCCTATGGAAAACGCCACAGCACTGAGCCGCGTCACAATCTCTGCGGAGCGACGTTGACTGGCCTGGGCGAGTCAGACGAACACGCTA
>NC_079903.1:491656-530492 GCF_024868665.1 Triplophysa rosa
TCTGTCGGTTCGACACAACGTCGAGAGACCGACAGAAAGGGAACGTCTTGGTTACGGATGTAACCTCGGTTCCCTGATGGAGGGAACGAGACGTTGTGTCCCTCATGCCACAACACTGGCCGCCCACCCCAGCGGAAGCTCACCAGATGCGTAGGCTCCTCAGACCAAAGGTGAATGAATGAGCACGCCGGCTTCCCTCTTATACCCGGACATCCGAGGAGGAGCCCGGCATGCAAATTTCATTCGCCAATTTTCATTGGCCTTTTCTAAATACTCAGAAGATGATAGGTTCTCAAGACAAACCCCATTCTGTCGGTTCGACACAACGTCAAGAGACCGACAGAAAGGGAAACATAATTAAGTATTCATTTTCATTTATTAGACACATGAATCCAATTTGTTAAGCAACATAAATGAGCTATGGAAGTGAGTTAATTCATTAAATTAAATACTTATAAATATCAGCCTCTGTTGAACAACCCTTCCCATCAACCAAACATGGAAAAAGATACTTTCCACTTGCTGTGTGATTTCAAAAAGTCTGGGACATTACTCGATGACTTATAAAAATAAAAAAAAGTGCTTTTGAGAAAGGCAAAGAAGTTCACAATGAAGGGTGAGTGTGACTGTGTGGCATATTTGATGATAGTATTGTCATGATTCTGCCTGCTATGGGAATTTGCTGTTTTTTGTGCATTGGATTATCTTCGTCTTGTCTTATTAAGTCAGTTCAGTTTATGACTGGTGTTCTGTAGTTAGTCTAGTCAGTTTAGTGTGCCTGTCAAGTCTGTATATTATTATTTATCCTCTATTCCTCAGTGTTTTACCCCCTTGTGGGTCTTTGTTTTGTGTTTATTGTTATAATGAAGTTTTGTTGTTACACCGTCGCCGAGCTGCATTTGGATTCTTCTGTCCGGGATCATGACAAGTATTATGTAGACCATGGATGAGTCTTCTGGTGTTAAGGTTCTGTATCCTAATAAACAAAACTTATTGTCTATAGATGAAATTTTGTATTATATAAGAAGACGGGGAGAGGGTGGATTAGCCAAGGTGTTATGCTTCAAAGAAGAGGCCAAACAGGTTTTCAAAGAATCAGTCCAATCCAAACCAGTCCAAACTGTGGCATTGTCAAAACAACAGATGCTATCAGTCAACAGTTTTACTGGCCTTCCATGACTGTGGAAAATTGTGTAAGTAGAACATAACTTTCATGTGTACATACACTAGTACTACTATATGACTCTCTGTTTAGGTCTGGCACTGTGCTGCCTGCCAGTCAAAGCAAGCTCAAATTAAGAACCAAGCTGATTATACACCTATTGAAGTAAGTTTCCATGAATAAGATGGTTGTATTATTTTGTACTTCTGATAGCAACCACATTGAACATGTAAAGTTATCCTCAGGTGATAGAGCCATGGGACATTGTTGGAATGGATTTAGTGGGAAAGCTCACACCAACCGAGGATGGTTATCAATACATCTGTGTAATGGTCAATTACTTACAAAGTGGTGTGAGGCTTTCCCACTAAAAACTAAAAGTGCAGAGGAGGTCAGAGGAGGCTGTATTATTAAGCTATTTTACAAATTTGGTGCCCCAAAAAGGCTGTTGACGGACCAAGGCACAGAATTTGTGAACAAGGTTAATCCTTATTTGATTTTTATTAGTTTCAGGAATTAGAAAAATATAATAATTCCCATTGTCAATATGGGTATCTGTTAATTACTTGGGATCAAAGGAGTTTGTGTGCTCCATACCATCCTCAAACGACTGGACTGGTTGAAAAACTCAATGGTTCAATTCAGAGGTATGGAATTTACATTTTGTAACTACAGTAGAATAAAAATATTGGCTATTGCATAGATGGTTAATGAATGAGATATCTGGTATCTTGTCTCCCACATTCACAGTTAACATGTGGTTTGTCTAAAATGCCACGTAAATACAGATTGTTTTACTATTAAAGACTCCTCTCCCAAAGGTCATTGAGCAAATGGGTGGAAAAGCAGCCACACAAGTGGGCAGATTATTTGGAAGTCACTATGTTTGGCCTCCGTAGGAAAAAGCAAATCAAAACTCAGTATTCACCATACATTCTAATGTTTGGCCGGGAAGCAAGGTATCCATGTGAAGTACCTGAGAAATATGAGGTTAGTATGTTATTTTTAAATGTTACATTATCTTCTGTAATCCAAATAAAAATACAACATTTTTACAACAATGGGGCAATTGAGGACACTATAGCAGAGGAATGCATTGCAGAAAGCATTAAAAGGCAGGACATGATTTGCCAAACAGTACACGAAAATATTACAAAAGTCCAACAAAAAAAAGAAAATTGGAAAAGGAATTTTCCATTGACATCCAAGTTGGAAACAGGGTACTGCGGCAGAACATATGGAGCAGGCAGAGAAAGGGAGGCAAACTGGACCCAGACTACATTGGTCCTGTCACGATCCCAGTCCGTGTTTCCCCTGTGTTGGTGAACTTTTCTGTTACTTCCTGTTCTGTGCCATGTTTTGTAGTCATTTGTACTTTTTAGTGTTAATTAGTTCCTCCAGGTGTGTCTTGTTATCTTGTTAGTTTCTATGTATTTAAGCCCTAGTGTTTCCTTTGTTTGGTGTCGGTCTTTGTATAATGCTTTGTTTTTGTGCCTCCTTCGTTCTGTGGATTACCTTGGTTTGTTTTTGTCTTTGTTTATTTCATTAAATTAAAAACTGCACTTGGATCTGCTCTCTGCCTGGTTTCTCTGACGTTGCAGAAAGACCGACCGCACTGGACTGGAATGGCAGGCTGCACCAGACTGGAATGGCCGGCTGCACCGGCCCGGAATGGCCGGTTGGAGTGCCGGCTGGGAGGCCGGTTGAGTCACCGGCTGGGCAGGACTGGGTGTCGACAAGACGGGGCAGGATGTCGGTGGCTGGGCAGCGCTCTCTGGCGGCTGGGCAGCGTTCTCCGTTGGCTGGGCAGCGCTCTCTGGCGGCTGGGCAGCGGACTGGGACACCGGCTGGACCGCCGGCAGGACAGGGACAGGGTCTTTGTGTCATTTGTTTTTGAGCCTCCTTCGTTCCAAATCAGCCCTCCACCATTTCTGTCAACGAAGGGCATGGTCGGGGGGGTGGGGGATACATGGTTAAGTCTGTCGACCGGGGGGGTGGCATGCATACGTGTCTTCTGCATTCGTGTTGCGTGCATTCGCATTTATAATACGTCCGTATGAGCAGCCCAAGCGTCCTCTCCGGCCCCATACGTTAGCGGCCCACAGGGAAAACTTCCAGAGTGCCAGATGGCCAGTCCGCCCCTGCCTACCAGCCTCCTGCCTGTGCTTCTCCCACCAAGCCCCAGACAAAATGTAAGCATCCTTCTGCCTACATATGTGTACATTTTCAAATGAATAACTGTAAAGTTGCAATGAAAGAAAACTAGGCCTCTCTCTCTCACTCACATACAGTGTTACAAGAAATATGGTCCAAGAACAAAGGCGGTATACTTTGCACATGGGATATTGAACGCCCCAGACCTGGAGAAATGGTTGAAAGTGAGGTAGTTGATGTAATTCATCAATGTTTATAAATCTGCAAATAGTTTGTGTAATTGCTCTTTTCAAATATTTCGCTTTTATCAACTGTTCTCTAGTTATGAAGCAATGTGCTGTAAGGGGTACAGTTGTGTTAACTAAATCATTTTGTTTTAGGTTATCAATGCATATTTGACCTTGCTCATTAAAAACTATGCAGGCAGGGGTTATGTTCTTGATTCCTTTCAGGCATCGAACCTCTGGAAGGGAAGTGGCAGCTCAATGAAGAGGGTAAAATCAAAAATCCTGATTTGTTTAAATGGATCATTTATGTTATAAGAGAACTAGTGAAATTACATTTTTATAATATTCCATGAATCTCCACTGTAGCTGGACCCAGGGGAATATGATTTTCTCATTGGTTCAATTAATGAGAACAACCACTGGACATTCATGGTCTGTTTCTTTCCATTCTCATCCTTCTATACATTCTATAAAATCAGAGGAAGATTCATTAATAATTATTTTTACAGGTGATATATCCTCAAGAATTGAGGATACTGGACCTTAATTCTTTTGGTGAAAACAGACAAAAAATGGCTTTGTGTAAAAAGGCTATAAGGTCAGAACAAAAATATGCCCTTCATATCTTAGTTTAATAATTGTTTCTTTGATTATTTTGTCTGATTATTTTTAACATTTTAAATTCTTCTGAACCCAACCAAGCAAATTTATGGCCACAAAAGGAATTGTTGGGAATTGGAAATGTGGTTTCCAACATGATGGCAATTCATGTGGAATTTGTATGTATGTAAAGTAAGTGTTTTTAATGGACATTTACAAATTAAAAGTGTTAAGGCATGTAAGGTGTCATGAGTCTACAATATATTTATAGTTTGCAGAAGCAATTCTAACAGGCGGCACTTTGATGTTTGGAAGAACAGCAGCCAATATTGACATGTATCGCAAAGAAATGGGCCTGTGTCTGCTACAAGAGAGTGGTATGTAGGCTACACCAGTGTTGATGTCACGCCAGAAGGATGGGAGTCAAAAGCAGGATCACAAAAAATATCCTTTATTAGTA
The DNA here is from genome assembly GCF_024868665.1 of Triplophysa rosa. NCBI lineage: Eukaryota > Metazoa > Chordata > Actinopteri > Cypriniformes > Nemacheilidae > Triplophysa > Triplophysa rosa. The sequence goes on from NC_079903.1 coordinate 496,260, forward strand.
ACAGAGAGCGGACTCAACAAAGCAGTAATCACAACCGGAACAGCAATAGGACACAAGGGCACGAGCGCTCGGCCGGGGAATGCGAGACAAAAAATAAGTTAATCCGATTGAACAACCCCGGAGGGAAAACTGGAAATCCTCCTGAACGACCCCAGAGAGAGAATCCGGAAATCCGTTTGAGCAACCCCAGAGAGAGAGGAAGAATTCCTGATGACTGATCTCACCAGAAGAGAGATGGATCCACCCGAGAGAAACTCCTACCGCCTTCAGCCAGAGATGGTACCACGGTCGCCGGCGCACTGATCTGCGTGAAAGTGGATCACCAAGCAGGGTGCAAAAGAGAACTGGAGCCTGGACGAACAAAACTAATAACCAAGAGAATACTGAACAAGGCAAGACACGACAAGACTGGACTAGATAAGCGCAAGACTGATCGACAGAAGGTTAGAAGTCTAACGGACTGACGAGAAACACAGGAATACTGAAAGTATAAGAAGGGAGAGAGGAGATAGCGAGAGTGGAAACCGGTGTGGGGTGATTAGCAGGAGTAGACACAGGAGTGCGGTGATGAGTGGATAACAAGGGGGGCGGAGCACCCTAAAGTAAAGACCGAGCACATGTAGAGCTGTCAAACGGGCTCCTCCATGTGCTTGGTGAGAAGAAACATAAACAAGACACATGAACCAACAGGTGCTCAGACCCGGGACCTGACATTACCCCCCCCAGCCGCGCCCCCAGGCGCTCTGGACAGGGGCTCACCTCGTCGCCGGTAGAAGTCCGCGATCAGAGACTGGTCCAGGATGTCTCGGGTGGGTACCCAGCTTCTCTCTTCTGCGCTATAACCCTCCCAGTCCACTAAGTACTGGACACCTCTGCCATGGCGACGCATGTCTATTAACCTCCTCACCGTGTAGGTGGGAGAACCATCCACTAGACGAGGGGGGGGAGGAGCGGGTCGGATGCTGGAAGGAGAGAGGGGAGAATAGATCACAGGTTTAACCCTGGAAACATGAAAAACAGGGTGAACCCGACCGAGAGAGTGAGGGAGTCTGAGCCGAACTGCCACCGGATTAACCACCTTGGAAATGCGGAATGGCCCAATGAACCTTGGAGCCAGCTTACGAGAAGGCATCCGGAGAGGCAGGTCCTTGGTGGCGAGCCATACCCGCTGACCACAGACATAGGCAGGAGGAGACGACCGGTGGCGGTCGGCTGCTGCTTTGGTCCATCCTTCGGTCCGGACCAAGACCCCTCTGGCCCTCCTCCATGTGCGTCGGCAGCGTTGGACGAAGGCCAGAGCGGACGGAACCGCAGCGTCGGGCTCCTGTGAAGGAAACAAGGGAGGATTATAACCCATGGAGCATTCAAAAGGGGACATACCTGACGCCGCCAATGGATGGGAATTGTGGGCGTACTCTACCCAAGAGAGCTGAGAGCACCAGGAACTCGGATTGTTAGATGTCAGACAGCGAAGCATTCTTCCAAGATCCTGGTTGGCCCGCTCACATTGCCCGTTGGTCTGGGGGTGGAAACCAGAAGACAGACTCGCAGAGGCCCCGATCTGTCTACAAAATTCTCTCCAGAACCGGGAGGTAAACTGAGGACCCCTATCAGAAACCACGTCGACCGGCAACCCATGGAGGCGAAAGACGTGGTCCACCATCAGTTGAGCGGTCTCCCGGGCGGAGGGGAGCTTGGGCAGAGGAACAAAATGGACCACCTTGGAGAAGCGATCCACCACTGTGAGAACCACGGTGTTACCACTTGACCGGGGAAGTCCAGTGACGAAATCAAGAGCCACATGGGACCAAGGGCGGGAGGGAATGGGTAAGGGGCGAAGCAGACCAGCGGGAGGACGATTGGATGTCTTGCACTGGGCGCAAGTCGGGCAGGCCAACACGAACTGTCTGACATCATCGGCCAGCGACGGCCACCAGAAACGCCGGCGGATGGCCACCGTCGTTCACCGAGTACCTGGATGGCAAACCAGCCTGGACGAGTGACCCCACCGAAGGACCTCGGAGCGCAGCGCCGTCGGAACTGACAACCTGCCCTCTGGACACTCTGCCGGCACTTGCACCCCTCGACCGGCCTCCGTCACCCGTCGCTCGATGCCCCAGGAGAGAGTCCCGACCACCACTCGCCTAGGGAGGATGGTTTCGTGGGGTAGCTCTCTCTCATTGGCCTCGAACTGGCGGGAGAGGGCATCAGGTTTAAGGTTCTTAGACCCGGGCCGGTACGAGAGGGTGAAGTTAAAACGGCCGAAGTAAAGTGCCCAGCGGGCTTGGCGTGAACTCAGTCTCTTGGCTGAACGGATATACTCCAGGTTCTTGTGATCCGTCCAGACCAAGAAGGGCTGCGCTGCTCCCTCCAGCCAATGGCGCCACTCCCCCAAAGCCAGTCTCACCGCTAACAACTCACTGTTGCCAATGTCGTAATTACGTTCCGCAGGACTGAGGCAGTGAGAGAAGAAAGCGCAGGAGTGCACCATCCCATCACGAGAGGACCGCTGGGATAAGACTGCGCCGACCCCGACATCAGATGCGTCAACCTCAACAACGAATTGGAGCTCAGGATCTGGAATAGACAGAATAGGCGCAGAGACAAAACGGGACTTGAGTGAGTCAAAGGCTACCTGAGCGTCTCGATTCCATCTGAAGGGTTCCTTAGTGGAGGTCAAAGCGGTAAGAGGCATGGCCGTCTGGCCGAAATTCCTGATGAATCGCAGATAAAAGTTGGCGAAACCCAAGAAGCACTGCAGGGCCTTACGAGAGTCAGGGGTGGGCCACTTGGCGACAGCCTTAATCTTAGCAGGGTCCGCCTTGATACCCCTTGAGGAAATTATATGGCCAAGGAACATAACCGACTCTGCGTGGAACTCGCACTTCTCCGCCTTGACAAAAAGCTGATTCTCGAGTAGGCGTTGGAGGACCTGCCTAACGTGCTGGGTGTGCGCCTGGAGAGAGGGGGAAAAAACTAGTATATCATCCAAGTACACAAAGACAAAAATGTTAATCATGTCACCCAGAACGCTATTGACAAGATCCTGGAAGACAGCTGGGGCGTTGGTTAGACCAAAAGGAAGAACCAGATATTAGAAGTGTCCCGTGGGGGTGTTAAATGCTGTCTTCCACTCGTCTCCCTCCCTGATGCGGACCAGGTGATAGGCATTACGGAGGTCCAACTTAGTGAAGACCCGGGCTCCCTGCAAGAGTTCAAAGGCTGAGGACATGAGAGGTAGGGGATACCTGTTCTTAATAGTGATGTCATTCAACCCTCGATAGTCAATACAAGGTCGCAGGGAGCCGTCCTTCTTCTGGACGAAGAAGAACCCCGCACCAGCCGGGGAAGAAGAACGACGAATGAGTCCGGCTAGGAGTGATTCTTGAATGTACTGGTCCATAGCCTCCCTTTCAGGACCAGACAGGGAGTACAGGCGACCCTTGGGCGGAGAAGTGCCTGGGAGGAGGTTAATAGAACAGTCGAAAGAGCGGTGCGGAGGAAGCGAGGTAGCCCAGGACTTGCTGAATACCATGCTGAGATCGCGGTACTCCACCGGAACACCAGTGAGATCAGAGGGTTGCACCTGCGGAGCACAAAACACAGAAACAGGAGAAGAGACAGGACCTAAACAAGACACATGACAGGACTGACTCCAGGAGAGAATAGAACTGTTCCCCCAGTCCACGTGAGGATTGTGCTGTACGAACCATGGATGTCCCAGAACGACTGAGCTCTTAGGGGAATCAATGATGTACAGCACAATGTCCTCACAATGGTTACCCGACAGGAGCAGACTTACCCTGGGGGTGACGTGAGTGATGGTTGTGAGGAGATTGCCCGCCAGCGACCAGGCCTCAATAGGTTCGGCGAGTGGAACTGCCGGGATCCTCCATTCCTGAGCCGTGGTGGTGTCGATAAAGTTGCCCTTGGCCCCTGAGTCGAGTAAGGCGTGGCCGGTATGAGTGATACCCTGGAAGAGCAATTTGAAGGGTAAATGAGCTCGTCCAAGGGGAGAGGTTGAGCAATGCGTGGCGCCCACCAGGACTCTCCGTCTTACTGGTGGGCACGATCTTTTAAAGGGCACCGAAGAGCGAAGTGGCCCGCCCTCCCGCAGTACAGGCAGAGACCTTGAGCCATCCGGAGTTGCTTCTGCTGAGGAGTGAGGAGGAGTCGGCCCAGCTGCATGGGCTCGGAACCGGAATCGGCGGCCAAAGGAGTCTCGTTGGCAGATAAGGACTGAGATCGCCAAGGAAGATTGGAAGAGCGGCGTTGGCGTTGCTGACGTCGAACGAGTCGGCTCTCCACCCGAAGAGAGAGACTGATGAGTGCCTCGAGTTCACTCGGCAGATCTAGGGCAGCCAGTTCATCAGCGATGGCGTAGTGAAGGCCCTCCAGAAAGCGTGCGCGTACCGCACTAGCATTCCAATCGCACGCTGCCGCCAGTGTCTTGAGAAGGATGGCGTAGTCTGTGACCGAGCTCTCTCTCTGTGTGATGCGAGATAACAAGGTGGCGGCCTCATCCCCCTGAACCGAGCGGTCAAAAAGTCTTGCCATCTCTGAGCGAAATTCCTCAAAGGAGGAGCAGAAGGAAGCCTTGGCATTCCATACAGTTATTCCCCATTCACGGGCCCGACCGGAGAGGAGGGTCAACACATATGCCACCTTTGAGGCTTCCGAGGCGTAACGGCGGGGCTGGAGAGTGAACACCAAGGCACACTGGGACAAAAAGGCCCGGCACGAATCTGGATCACCGTCATATATCGGGGGGTTATTTGCGTGAGATTCCGGCTCGCGACGGTCGGTTGTAGTGGTAGCCGAGATCAGTCGTAGCTCGTCCAGTCGGGTAGCGAGCTCCGTTATCTGAGCGTTGATTGCCCCTACCTCCTGCGTGGTGGCATTGAGTTGGGTAGCCTGCTGTCCCAGCAGAACCCCCTGTTGGACGACAGCGGTGCGGAGATGATCTGGTCCTGCTGACTCCATTCTGGTCAGTCCGTTCTGTCACGCCAGAAGGATGGGAGTCAAAAGCAGGATCACAAAAAATATCCTTAATTAGTAACAGAGAGCTGACTCAACAAAGCAGTAATCACAACCGGAACAGCAATAGGACACAGGGGCACGAGCGCTCGGCCGGGGAATGCAAGACAAAAAATAAGTTAATCCGATTGAACAACCCCGGAGGGAAAACAGAGAAAATCCATTAGAACTACCCCGGAGGGAAAAAATGTTAAGTCCACTAGATCAACCCCGGAGGGGAAAAATGGTAAAACCACTGGGACAACCCCAGAGGGGGAAAAGGTAAATGCACTTGAACAACCCCGGAGGGGAAAAAGGTAAATCCACTGGACCAACCCCGGAGGGGAAGATAATGATTAATCCACAAACAGTCCCGGAGGGAGAAGCTGGTAATCCGCCCGAACGCTCCCGGAGGGGGAAAACTGGAAATCCTCCTGAACGACCCCAGAAAGAGAATCCGGAAATCAGTTTGAGCAACCCCAGAGAGAGAGGAAGAATTCCTGATGACTGATCTCACCAGAAGAGAGATGGATCCACCCGAGAGAAACTCCTACCGCCTTCAGCCAGAGATGGTACCACGGTCGCCGGCGCACTGATCTGCGTGAAAGTGGATCACCAAGCAGGGTGCAAAAGAGAACTGGAGCCTGCACGAACAAAACTAATAACCAAGAGAATACTGAACAAGGCAAGACACGACAAGACTGGACTAGATAAGCGCAAGACTGATCGACAGAAGGTTAGAAGTCTAACGGACTGACGAGAAACACAGGAATACTGAAAGTATAAGAAGGGAGAGAGGAGATAGCGAGAGTGGAAACCGGTGTGGGGTGATTAGCAGGAGTAGACACAGGAGTGCGGTGATGAGTGGATAACAAGGGGGGCGGAGCACCCTAAAGTAAAGACCGAGCACATGTAGAGCTGTCAAACGGGCTCCTCCATGTGCTTGGTGAGAAGAAACATAAACAAGACACATGAACCAACAGGTGCTCAGACCCGGGACCTGACATTTGAAGTCTCGAGACTCGGACTCGGTCTTGAACTCGGTCTCGAGACCCTATTTTAATGGTCTTGGTCTTGTCATGGACTTGTGTGCATTTTGACTCAGTCTCGACTCGTACTTGAACATGTTCGGAATTGGACTTATGCCCGAGTCCACTCGAGTCCCATCAAAAATATTAAATACATTGAAAAGACGTCCCGTTATGGGCCAAAAATGGAAGTTGTTTCTATAGCTTTTCATGGCGTCTCCTGATTGTCTAATATTGATATCCAGTCTGTACAAAGTAAAAACTGGTTGAAATTTTGAGTTTACACATGGAAATAAATTAAGTGAGACTCTTTGACATAAACTGAGCTGAATGATTTGAGTGCAGTAAGATAGCAAGCAACCATTGAATCAAGGTTAAAAATTGATGATTTGTCAATGTCCATTGCAATGAATCAGTATCACTTTCGTACCTTCAAAAATCACCATTATTGTGATCTTTTTTAGCTTTAGTTGAGCTCTTGGCTCTTCTATTTTAATGTTAAATTAGGTTTCCTTCAGCCATAACTGTGTGTTAAAATAAATTAGTTGTAGCAAAGAGATGATTACTTCTGAATGGTAATGCATGCATTTTGAAATTGTTTAGATCACTGTTAAAAATTGGGTTTGGTTTATTAATGTGTCAGCTCCGTGGATCTGTAGTTTGATATACTGTGATTATTTTAGGAATTAACATATTCACAATCTGTTAAACCACTTTAACACACAACGACATCAAGAATCTGCATATGAAACTCAACAATGGTGACAATCAACAAAAGAAAGCTTCATGCTGCAATGCATGCTGGGTGATCTGTTTATCTGAATTATTTTGACGATTGTCATCATTGTTGAGGGTTGTATGATGAGGGTTGATGTCAGTGAAATATGTTTTGTTTATTTTCTCTCAATACTTGTGCATTGACTAGCCAAAGCACTCAGACCAGTCATCAATTGATCAATAATGTTTAAAACTAATACATTTTATTACAGCCTGACAATTTCCATGAGAACAACCCCAACTTTTGTAAAAGCATGTCACAGTGCACAAGTGTTTTTTATAACACTATTACATGACCTGAACAAATTAATTTAACAAAAGTCAAGGATCAAGAGCCCAACTAAAGCAAACACTGATCACAATAATGGTTATTATTGTGGGTACAAAACTCATTTCACAGAGTCTCATTTCATTTATTTCCATGTGAAAACTGAAAGTAGTCTGATAAACTCTGGATTTGAACCAGTTTTTACATTGTACCAAGGTCCCCTGTACGTCAATATCAGACGTTCAGAAAATGTAATAATGGGCCAATAAAGGGCAATTTTGGACATATCTTTGGTCAGGGGGAAGTCATAATTGTAATAAAATTACCTTTACAACACTTACTATGTGGCCTTTTTTACCCTCAGCTAATAATATTTTTAAACTAATATCAGTCTAAGTAAATAAAACACAGTGTACATGCCATGGTATATTTAATGCACTGAACACTCTATGAGCTAGCTGATTGATGTTATACTAACCTCGCAGGGCCGGATTATCCAATGGGCATTATGGGCACAGGCCCAGGGGCCCATACGTGCTTGGGGCCCAAGAAAGGGGGAGAAAATGTTTTCGCTATATTCATTCTGCCGTGTGCCTCTCTGGCCGCACACACGCAAGTGCGCACACAAAACCGTGTTTCTAACGTACGCAAGTCTGTCTCTTGATTTAGTAACTTTTACAAGCCCTTTAGCAGCTTTTGTTCAGAAGCACAATGCGATAAATCAAGCGACTTTCCGATAAACTTTAGCTTTCAGTGGGAAAATGTCCCCCGCGAGCGCAAGGTCTCTCTTTCCCCGCGCAGGGATCGTCTCATTGAGCGGCAGGAAGAAGCAGCACATTCCACAGGTGACTCCTGAATAAAATGAGTACAAAACAGCATTTCCAACAACCTGTCACTGTTATCGACTGTTTGAATGTGTAAACATGAACCCATTTCGTCTGTAAATATGCACATGGTTACCATGACAGAGGCTGTGTGAAAGAATATAGCCAAAATCGCCGCTTTTTATAGAAACTGAAAAGATGTAAATGAGAACGGCTTTGTTGTGAATATAAGATATAGGTTAAGTTAGAATACCCTCACGGTTGTCTTTAAAATCTTAAAAAGGTAAGAGTTTTTTTACATGTATTTGGTGTGTCTTCGCCAATAATTAATTTTATATTGATGTTGATCAGGTCTATCTGCCTTAATTTACCGATTTTTAGCCCAAGTTATTAGAAAATCCAGAGTGCTTTTACATACATTGCAAAATGTTTACTTACACAGACTCGTAACAGTATAACTAATATTCGTTAATGCCGTTTACCATTACACGCTTACATAAGAACGTGAGTCGCGAAGTGCCTGTTACACAAATAAAGTCTAACAAATCGACAAATTACTCTTATAGTATAATCATTGACAAAGTCTGCCCTTTTATTCTTAGAAAAATGAATATGTTTATGTATGTGGGGGGGGGTCTACAAGACACTTGTGCCCAGGGGCCCCTGAATTCTTAATCCGGGCCTGTAACCTCGTGTAACACAACAGGACACAAACAGTTTTATTGTTTCCACCAAACATTTAACATATTCTTGAAGATTTCTATAGGTCTCGTCTCAGATCTCTTGTCCTAGGACTCGGACTCGACCCTCTCTGGAATCGGTCTTGACTCGAACTCGACCTACTCTGGACTCGGACTTGACTCGGACTCGAATGAGCTGGTCTCGACTACAACACTGGGCTACACACACAAACACATAATATATTTAATATGAAAAAAGTTCAACCGACACATTTGTTTCATCAATATTAATTACATTGTTGATACTTTTATTTCCATAGATGACCTGTCAGACTTATGCTTGACATGTGGGGACCAATATCCTATATCCTACCAATAGTCTTCCCTTCAACCTTACCTCGTGATGTTCATATAATCTCCAGCTCCAGTCTCACAGAATCAGTGGAGAGATGATACCAATCCTTTTGACTGACAGATGCACTCGTTCTGGCTGTGCTGCGAATGTACTCCATCTAAATTCTTTCCTATTTTTTTTGTCATGTAAAGCTGCTTTAAAACTTAAAAAATAGAATAAAATGATTTTTGTAATGAATGCATTCTGGTAACGCCTAATGTGTTTATGCATGAATAAAACAGAAAATGTTGACTCAGTGTGTGTGTGTGTGTGTGTGTGTGTGTGTGTGTGTGTCTAAGTCTTAGAAGCAAAGCCTTTTATGGGCAATATGTTAAAGGGGTCATATGACAGGGCTAAAACGAATATTATGGTTTGTTTTAGATGGAATGCAATGTGTATACGCTATTAAAGGTTCAAAAACGCTGTATTTTCCACATACCGTGCATGTTTGTATCTCCTATTTGCCCCACTATGATTGTGCTATGATTGGCCAGTTAACCAGTGCGTAGTGATTGGTCGAATACTGCAAGCGTTTCATGGAAATGTAACGCCTCTTACCATATTCGGAACATCATGTTCCCACGCAATTGTACTGACAGGTGATAAAATGTCATCGGTACTTCCATATATCAATTCGAGCCCGAATCTGATACGGAAAATGAAGATGATCAAGCCGATACATCAACTTTGCCAGCGCAACTTGAGCAGGATGTAAAGGATTGGTAAGGTTTTATTAAAAAAATATTGTGGCAAACCACAAGTAATACGAGAGGAGACATTCACCAAGGTACTGTACCTTTAAGGGAGGGAGGAGTGAGTTGGGTTGTTGTTCCGGTTTGTGAGGTGTTTGTTGTTTTGTTACTTCTCTCGCTGTTCGGTGTGAGATATATTAAAGTGGAGAGTAAGCGGACCCGACACATCTTCATTTCTTGTCTCCTCGTTTATTGCACTCCAGAAGTGGTGACCCTGACGCGAGTTGGATACGACTGAATTATGTCACACCACGATGGTAATGAAAATGCTGCTGCTAGCGGCGCGGCTAATGTCGGTGCTACCTGCGCCGCCACCGTCAAATTACCGGACTTTTGGCAGCACAACCCACGGCCGTGGTTTCAACACATCGAGGCCCAGTTCCAGCTGAGAGGAATAACACAGGACGTGACAAAATATTTCCACGTGGTAGCGGCTTTAGATGCCTCGACGACAGCCAGGGCTATGGCGCTGTTAGAGGCTCCTCCGGTTGACGGCAAATACGACGCACTCAAAACATTCCTGTTGCAGCTCTTTGAACTGTCGGAGCTGGAGAAAGCAGACCGCCTTTTGTCTCTGAACGGCCTTGGCGACAGCAAGCCGTCCGAGTTAATGGAGAGGATGCTAGCTGTGCTGGGCGCAGCGGATCCCTCGTTCCTTTTCGCCCACATTTTTCTGCGGCAGCTTCCAGTACCCGTGCGCACCGCGCTGGCCAGTTCCCCCCTCCCTTCCTCCAGAGACTACCGGGCACTGGCTGTGGAGGCGGACAGGATTTTCCTCGCCAACCGGCAGCAGTTTGTCCATGCGCTGTTGCCCCCCCAGCACTCGTTTGCCCCGCTTGGCCCCCCGGAGGACGACCTGGGCACTGCAGCTGCCGTGACGGCTCGCCGACAGCGTGAGGACGGGTGGTGTTATTACCATTCCAGGTTTGGGGCCAAGGCCAAGCAGTGTCGTCAGCCTTGCAGTTTTAGAGCCCAGGGAAAAGCCAGGGCCGGCGCTCATTAACAGCTATGGGTGTTGGCCGTGACTGCAAGCTGTTATTCATCACTGACACCTTGTCTGGCCGGCGGCTGCTGGTCGATTCTGGGGCTCAACGCAGCATCCTGCCGGCGATGACTGTGGACACTATGGCTGGCGGGCATGGCCCCCCGATGGACGCCGCCAACGGCACACCCATTCGTACCTATGGCACGAGGTATGTAGAAGTGTGTTTCGGCGGGCGGCGTTTCGGCTGGGATTTCGTAATGGCCGCCGTATCTACGTCGCTCTTGGGGGCGGATTTCCTCTGCGCTTACAGACTGTTGGTGGATGTTACAAACTGCCGCCTGATCGACGCCCTTTCTTTTGCTTCGTACCCCTGCACGCTTGGAGGGGTGGGGGCGCTTTGTCTGTCGAATACGCTTGCCACCGGGGACCTGTATCAACGCCTGCTGGCTGAGTTCCCTGACATAACCACGCCCACGTTTTCATCGGCAGTGGCTCAGCATGGCGTGGAGCACTACATCACCACGGTTGGCCCCCCGGTCTATGCACGAGCCCGGCGCCTCGACTCTGCCAAGCTCGTGATCGCCAGGGAGGAGTTCGCTACCATGGAGCACCTCGGCATAGTGCGCCGCTCTAACAGCCCGTGGGCCTCCCCCCTACACATGGTGACCAAGGCTGATGGCGGTTGGCGTCCCTGTGGTGATTTCCGACGCCTGAACAACGCCACCACCCCCAACCGGTACCCAGTGCCGCACATACAGGATTTCTCCGCCCACCTAGCCGGCGCCACCATCTTCTCGAAGGTGAACCTGGTGCGCGGTTACCACCAGGTGCCTGTCCACCCGCAGGATGTCCCCAAGACAGCAGTCATCACACCCTTTGGCCTTTTTGAATTCCTACGGATGCCTTTCGGCCTCAAGGGTGCAGCGCAGACGTTTCAGCGCCTCATGGACTCTGTGCTGAGGGACATGCCATTCCTATTTGTTTACTTAGACGACATTCTCGTGGCCAGCGAGTCCGCAGACGACCACCTGACGCATCTCAGGCAGCTATTCGGCCGGCTCAACGAGCATGGTCTCATCCTTAACCCGGCTAAGTGTGTGTTTGGCCGGTCGTCCATCACTTTCCTCGGCCACCACGTCACCCCGCAGGGGGCCGTGCCCCTCCTGGCAAAGGTGGACACCGTCACCAGTTTCCCACGCCCACGCACTGTGAAGTCCCTGCAGGAGTTCTTGGGTATGGTGAACTTCTACAACCGTTTCATCCCCCATGCGGCCCAAGTCATGCGACCCTTATACGAAGCCTTGCGGGGTGGGAGACCGGCGGACGTGTTGAATTGGGCCCCAGCGATGACGGAGGCCTTTGATGCTGCCAAAACCGCGCTGGCCAACGCTGCTCTGCTGGTGCACCCATCTCCGACCGTCCCAGTTGCTCTTACTTCGGACGCCTCTGATTACACCGTGAGGGCGGTGTGTGAACAGTGGGTGGGTGGAGCCTGGCAGCCGCTGGCCTTTTTCAGCAGGAAGCTCCGTGACAATGAGAGGACATACAGCGCCTTCGACAGGGAGCTCCTGGGTCTTTTCCTCACCACCCGTCATTTCCGGTTCCTGTTGGAGGGCCGGCGTTTCACGGCTTTCGTTGACCACAAACCGCTGACGTTTGCTATGGCCAAGTCTTCGGAACCATGGTCTGGTAGACAGCAGCGTCAGCTCTCTGCCATCTCCAAGTTTACTACTGACATTCAGCACGTGGCCGGTAAAGACAATTTCGTCGCCGACTGCCTCTCCCGGGCTGTTGTGGGGTCCGTCCACTTGGGCCTCGACTACGCTACTATGGCGGTGGATCAGAACGCGGACACTGAGGTGCAAGCCTACAGGACAGCCCCCACGGCGCTGCTCATGGAGGATGTGGTTTTTGACACGGCCAACGCTACACTCCTCTGTGATGTCTCCACTGGCCAACCGCGCCCTATGGTACCTGCTGATTGGAGGCGTAAGGTTTTTGACGCCATCCACGGCCTTTCCCACCCGGGGGTGAAGGCCTCTACCAAGCTGGTGGGGGCCAAGTTAGTCTGGCCAGGCCTGCGGAGGGACGTCAGGGCCTGGGCTGCTGCCTGTGTGGCGTGCCAGCGCGCAAAGGTGACTCGTCATACCAAAGCCCCCTTGGCACCCTTCAAAGTGCCAGAGAGAAGTTTTGATCATGTGAATGTGGACCTGGTGGGCCCCTTACCCCCCTCCCGTGGTTACACTTACCTCCTCACCATGGTGGACAGGACCACCAGTTGGCCAGAAGTGGTTCCCTTGTCCTCCACTACATCAGCTGAAGTGGCCCGGGCTTTCATTATGGCTTGGGTGGCCCATTTCGGCACACCGTCCAACCTCTCCTCGGACCGAGGTCCACAGTTCACATCGGAGCTTTGGACTGCGGTCGCCGAGGTCTTGGGGGTGAAGGTCCACCGTACCACAGCCTATAACCCACAGAGCAATAGACTTTGTGAGCGGTTTCATCGGGACATGAAGGCCGCGCTACGGGCCAGCCTTACAAGCTGCGACTGGGCTGACCGCCTCCCATGGGTCATGCTTGGCCTTCGCTCTGCCCCCAAAGAGGATCTGCAAGCCTCATCGGCCGAGTTGGTGTACGGCCAGCCTCTGCGCATTCCGGGGGAGTTTCTTCCGGATGCTACGGCCCAGTGGTCTGTGGCCTCTCATCGGGCTGTGTCCCGGGACATTGCCGATGCTTTTGTTCCTATTCCCACGACTCACCATGGCCTCCCCCAATCCTACGTGCCCAAGGATTTGCCATCAGCCAAGTATGTTTTCATCCGCCACGATGGCCATCGTACCCCGCTGCGGCCCACCTACGATGGACCCTTCCGCATCCTGGTGGGAGGGTCTAAGAACTTTGTTGTGGATATGGGGGGCAGGCCTGAGCGGGTGGCGATAGACCATCTCAAGCCTGCTCATGTGGATATTGGTGAACCACTTCAGCTGGCCCAGCCTCCTCGGCGAGGGCGGCCCCCTGCGGCAGCCTCGGCCCCTGCCCTGCCCCTTCGCCCCTCTCCTGTTACGCGAAGCCGTTATGGCCGCCTGATCCGCCCCCCTCTACGTTGACTTTTATATACACTGTAAAAGCTGTTCTGTTTTGCAAGTATGAATAGAGGCCTATGTTTTATTTGGGGTACCTGTTCGGTCTGGCCTGCTTTAGGGGTGAATTCTGGGGGGGCCTGTGTGGCAAACCACAAGTAATACGAGAGGAGACATTCACCAAGGTACTGTACCTTTAAGGGAGGGAGGAGTGAGTTGGGTTGTTGTTCCGGTTTGTGAGGTGTTTGTTGTTTTGTTACTTCTCTCGCTGTTCGGTGTGAGATATATTAAAGTGGAGAGTAAGCGGACCCGACACATCTTCATTTCTTGTCTCCTCGTTTATTGCACTCCACAATATGATGTTAAATAGTTAAAAACTATAGCTAACTGTTTTACCTTTTATATACGAGGTTATAAAGACTATAAACAAACAAACATATACATCATACAGAGTTTGTGTGAGATAGAAACAAGCTCGCATTACAGCAGGGAATGGTATAAATAACGCGAGCGCTTTGGCCCTTCTTGATCAACCAGTGTTACACCACGTCTCGTCGCGACTCAACAAAGATAATAAACCCAAAATAAATAGTAAATATAAAAAGACATTATAAACACGACATTTGTTGCCTCTAGTGGGAACATTATTACTGATTATTAGGACTTATGTTGTCTTTTTTCACGTTGCGCTCGTGTCTGCATTTCAGATCTGCAGATCACAAACACACGACAAACTCAACTCGCGTTAGTCCGTAATGAAGTCTTTTACAATAAAAATATACTTACAGGCTGTGAATCTGAAGTGCCAGCGAAGTTTTAATGGTTGGAATGTCCCCACTTTTTAATCAAAGCTTTCGTGCACTGCCGGCCTTGATCTCTCCCAGGTTCATATAGCAATCTTCGGTGAAATGCGCTGCACACACTTGAACATTCGGATTGTACTTTTTTGGAACAGTGTTGTAAATAAAATGTAACAATTCATTTTTAGTTGTCTCATCTTTTGGCATGGCAAACAAAGAGTCTTTCTATTCGCAACGAAACACACAGCGTCTCCGCGACATGGCTGCGGCGGTGACAATACAATGAGATTTACAAGTACGCCCACCTCACTTGCGTTTAGATTTGGGCGGTCTTAAGTCAAATCATGTTACGAAGTGACATACATTCGTCAGGGTGTGGTTACACGAGGCGTTTCAGGCAAGTCTGGGTTCGCATTCGCTTCGCATTCGCTGGGTTCGAATGCATCTTTTGTTCCGACACTTTAATTTTAGCAATTTTACATGTCTAATACATGCATGGGTAACTTATAACACACCAAAGACACAGAAAAACACGTATTTCCGCCATATGACCCCTTTAAAAATGTCAATTTTGTCGTTAGTTCTCCCTTCTCCTAAATGGCCTTTTAGCTCATAGGGAAAACACCCATAAACACCTATCGCCTGCTCATTGTTCTTTTGAATTGTTGTAAGGCTCTTGACAAAAAAACTGACAAGAGTCAACACAAAACAAGACCAGAGAACATTTAAACAAATCTTTATTTGAACATGCATCGAACCACATCTGAGATTAATTGTAGTCAATGAAAGTAATGAAAAGAAAAAACAACAACAGCAACTATAGGGCCCAGTTTTGCTCGAAAATAAACGCCAAAAAAAAGAGAAATGTGTTCGATTTGATTTAGTATCGTTTAGTATCATCCACGTAAGCTACACAGCAAAAAATTTGCCATATGGCCATGAGAAAGCGTTTTTATAAAAGCAGATGCAAAACGATAAGCATTTTAGCCTATTATGTGAATAACATAAACAGTTGTACATCTAAACGGGGCATATGAGCATTAGGCTTTATTACTTTAACGAAATAATTCAGCAAACTAGGGAAGAGCAGACAACACACTCCCTTCCAGTCGCTTGCACGTAGTTCAAAAGGCCACGCCCGTCGCGGATCGAACTATGAATATTCACACTAACCCCGCCCACTGGAACAGTTTTTCACGGGAACTGAATATTACACAACTCCGGTGTTGAGTGCTCGGTCGAGGATGTTGTTTTAGCAGTAGGAGAGGTGGTGCGTCACGACAGCATTCGATCAGCTTGTAGAATGAAGGGTGCGGTTGTATTGTTCCTGAATAAAGTGGGAAAAGTTAATGAAGTTGTGGAACGTGGTATAGAGCTTGTTAATCGATGTCACTCCGTTGAATGCTGCGTCATCTTGGGAGGATGGCTGGTAGTGCGTTCAATGCAGTGTTTTGTTTCTCTTGTTTGATTAGGAAATATAACTATGGTAGGTCGGTCTTATTGTGTTAAAAACTGCAATAGCATTACGCAGAGCCGTTCAGGAAAAGCCCATGGTTCTTTCACTTTCAATTTCACCATATATCAAAACAATAATAACAGTGGAGTATTATTCTCCCAAGATGGCGGCGCCACTTTAACATGCAACATAGTGCGTGACGTCAGGTTCACATTCTCTATAGTTCTTAAAGATAGTTCCGTTTAGATTTTCCCTCTTGTTAATCCAGCAAGGAAGGTTTTGTTATTTAATGTGCCTCCATTTATTAGCGATTAGGCGTTAAAATGTGAAATGTCTAGATATGGACAGTTCGCGTCTGCGAAAAAGAAAATTCCGCTGGGTTGTAAATCCCTGATGCTCAAGTATGTGGTTTCTTTTCCTTAGACACGTTTATATGATTTTGAGAACTGATATTGAGGAAATAAGCATTGCCTTCAAGTTCAAAATTGATGGTTTTGATTATGACATTTTGCTACTACTGAAAACGTGAAGTGTTTTGGATGTGGAAAAGAAAGGCATTTGGTACTGTAATGAAGATACTCTCGAAATAAGGATCCATTTGCAGTTTTATTAAACACTTAAGTCGTACAGGGCAGGGTCAAACACCAGCAAAAGCAATATCACAGTCAATTCAGCGAATAATCCAGATACAGGTTTAGGTCGAGGCAGGTGACAAACACGTATATTCCAGTAACCAGGGAGGCAGCAAAGGTTCACGAAAGCAATAAACAGTCCAAAGATCATACACAGGTATATGATAAGATAATGGATTTAGAGCTTGATGAGGTAGAGAAGGAAATCTTTAAAGATGATGAGAGTCTCTTTAAAGTGCCTGCATTGAAAAGAAAATCAAATTCCTGTGAAAGAGCTTATGAATCTAAGAAAAAGATGCAAGATGAAAACAATACACAAACTTCTGATTCAGAAAGTGAGTAAGACGTGTCTGAAGCCTCCATAGAAGATAATGAGAGGCAAGATTACAGTGGCTAGAGTTTAGAACAAATGAAAGACCTTCTACAACGTACAAAAGGAATGAGAAATGTTGAGGTGATCAAGTTTTTCCCAGATCTCTCTCTCTGTTTGTTGATTCAGCAAAAATCCTAATGAAACAAAAGGGTGGAAAGTGTTTGTTGAATCTAGAAGTGTATAGGTTAAGGAAGATTGTGCAAAAAGAACGTGCTAAGAAAATGCAAGATGATTCACAAGAGTAAGACATCACGTGTTTACAAGAAACTCAGCACAAAAGAAGATGAAGTTGAATGGCTAAAAGACTGTTTCAGTCATAAGACTTTGTGTAATGCTGGGGTAGCTGTGTTGTTTTCAAAAAAACTTGTGTCCTGTGATGAAATTGAAAGAATAGAGGGTAGAGTACTTAAATAGTAAGGTTTGAAAATGTCACTATGGAATTGATTAATGTCTATGCTCCTGTTAAACAGACTAAAAGAATGTTTTTGCAAACATTGTATGATAATCATAAACAATGTGTTATGGAAAATGTTGTACTACTTGCTGGTGATTTTAATTGTACATGTGATGAAATTGATAGAAATCATAATGAACCTCATACAGCTTCAAGATGCAATTTGTTAAACCATCATTAAAACATACCAACTTTGTGATGTTTGGAGAAATTTTAATTTTAAAGAAAGGCAATATACTTGGGCTTACATGAAGGCCAATCATGTTTCTTTAGCAAGATTGGATCGTTTTTATTCTTTTAAACATCAATTGCAGTGTTTTAAGTCTTGTTTTATTGGTCCTGTTGGTTTTTCTGACCACTCAGTGGTAGAAAGTTGTGTGTTTATTAAATCTGTAAAATATAAGAGTGCATATTGGCATTGTAATAATTGTTTACTTGAGGATGCTGCTTTTGGACAATGTCTGCTATTCTTTTGGATGGGATGGAGAATTCAAAAGACCAAATTTGTCTTTGCCAGGCAGAATGAGCTGGTCACAGCGTGGATTAAAACATCTTGGAATTTTTTGGGGTGATGAAAGAACCAATCAGAAAAACTGGGAGAATATTTGTGTGAAAATGTTGATGGAAGACTGGAAATGGTTACTGCCTAAAATGTCCTTTAGGGGAAGGGCATTGATTATTAATAATGTGGTGGCCTCTTCGGCGTGGCACAGATTATCGGTTCCAGAGCCTCCTCTTGAGGTTCTTGAGAAAATTTCTGGAATATTTACACTGGATACCTAGGGCTGTGCTATATCTCCCGAAGCAAGAATGTGGACAAAGCATTGTAGATCTTAAGAGCAGGAAAGCAGCCTTTAGGCTACAATTTGTTCAGAAATTTTTATACAACTCAAATGTGTCAGGGAATGGTCTAACTGCTTGCCTTCTTAGTAAGGTTGGTGGGTGGGGATTTGGGAAAAATTTCTTCTGGTCAGACTGTACTAATTTTGATTTGAAGTTCATCTCTCCTTTTTATGAAAGTATGAGAAGAGCTTGGTGTCTGGTGCTTATCCTTACCATATATTCTTTACACTGGTTTTTAGAAGAACCTCTGATTAATGGTGCACGTTTGGATTTTTGTGGCAAGACAACAACTTGGTTAAAACGGGTTCTGGTAGATGCCAACATTGTAAAAATGAAGAGTCTAATAGAAGTGGCTGGTAATGCTATGGACAATACTATTGCGGTGGCACAGAAATTGGACATAAGATCAACAAGGATCTTCTGTTGGAAAGATTTTGAGAGACATTGAGTAAAGACGATTGGATTTTTTATCATTACGAACCGTCCCAAATGCAATGGATTGCTTTCCACGTATGTTGATACCCAAGACTATCTTTGACATGGAGAACTCATCAGCTACTTCAAAGGGTTTAAGAAACATGGTCTTTGATTCAATGGGGGGCATGAGTTTGTATCAAGTGTGTGTTAAAATGATAAATAAGGAGAAATTACAATGTGTGGATACGCCTTGGAGAGATTATGTAAATGTTGAGGATGATATTAAGCCTTTTTGGGGTTCGATTTACAAGCCGCCATTGACTAAAAAAGTGGGAGATCTTCAGTGGCAGGTTTTACATGGCATTATTGCAGTCAATGCTTTTGTTTCAATCTTGAATCCAACTGTGCAGGATAAATGCCTTTTTTGTGCTGAATAGGAAACTATTTTTCATTGTTTTATGCAGTGTGAGAGACTTAGCTCTCTGTTTGTTTTATTGGAGACTTTATTTTCTTCTGTTGATGAGATGTTTACAATGACGGTGTTTATTTTTTGTTTTAACTATTGTAAAAACAAAAAGATGAAAGGACGGCTGTTAAACTTCATTTTAGGAAGCAAAAAATGGCTATAGTAGAACAAAGGTAGGTACAAATTGCTTCTTGACACAAATTGCATAGTTGAATCGGTTTTCGAAGGGCTTATAAAAACAAGAAGGCATGACTTTATTTGTCTATGAAGGAGATGGAAAAGTTCAAAGACATTTGGAGTGCTGAAAATTTGTTGGGTCCATGTAGAAAATTATGTATTGGCCTTTACTGAGAATATTGGATAATCTCAGTTTTTATTGGAAATGTGTTTGTTGTTCTGTAGAATTTTGCATTAAATAAAGTTGTAATAAAAAAACTCTGTCTCTCTCTCTCAGTTACTAGCGCCACGTGTGACCGCCAAGGGGCTGTAATGAATGTCCACTGATGGCAAGTTTTAAGAACCCATGTGCAGTTTATTAACATAAATAGACATACTACACAGAACTAAAACATGAACTGAAACATGAACAAACAAACTCACCAACAGCAGTTACACAAAACAACAACAAAGCTAGACTAAGGACAATGGTAACATGAGGGCAACTTATACAAAAAAGACTAATTACAAACAAGGAACTGCCCATGAACAATCAGGGCAGGGAAACACAAGAGACTACAATGACCTAGAAACAGAACAACAAAAAGAACTTCAAAGTAAAAGACATGACAAAAAAAAAAAACACTTACAGTAGCCAAGTATGACCCCTAAATGAAGAGGCCCAGTAAACTGAATGAAATAACAATTAATTGCAAAATGTTTGTACTATAATGTGTTTGATTTATCACGATACATTCCTTTTTTTTGTTAATCTTAATTATCAAATACTAAGAAACAAAAAGGCTTTCCATGTGTTCCCTTTATAACAAAATGTTAATGTTTGATTGTAATCATAATGCAAAACTTGGTACTTATGAAAAAAAATTGAAAAAAAGTTGAAAAAAATATTTTAGATTGTCTAAATGTACATTAAAATCTACAAATCCTAAGGCATATCTGAACAGCTAGGGAATTCCCAGACTACTCTATTGTAGTGTTGCTTTCGTCAACAAAAATTATGACGAAATATGGTCGTCAACGAACCTTTATCACGTGATGAAAATGAGACGAGACGCAACGTAAATGCTGGTCATGTGAAGATGACTATAATTAAATGTATAATGCAATATTGTTGACGAATAAAAACGAGACTATATGTGGTTTACAAAATAAAAACTAAGCTAAAATGTCTCTTCATTTTCGTTGACCAAAATGAGACGAGACAAAATGTTATAACGTTATTTCGTTTGATGCTTTAACCTAGATGTGGAGCTGAATCCTGTTATTTAAATGTCATTTGGCTGTTCTGCGTGTCTGAGTGAATTATGTGCACATATTAACATACAACACGAGTGATGGTTGAGTATTTATCTGCGTCTGCACTGTATGAGGATATGAACACATGAACTTCATTTCCAGAGTTGCTCTGAGAGTTTATTTTACGAGCGTTTGCTGTTTGAGTGAAGCTATCAGCAAACACACAAACTCAAGCGTCTTCCCAAAGACCTGTCAAAATAAAAGTCATGTTAAATTGAACACTCCGACAAAAAATACTTTAGTGAACTATAATAACTTTAAACCTCTCTAGCTCCAGTGCTATGTGCAGAAAAAGTCTGCATTAATTTACTGCATTCTGTATGCTACTACAGGGCACTGAGGGCAGTCACTCTTTTCCTGTTGGTTCTTTGCAATGCTGGCAAATGTAACCTTCCAGTTGACTTGCGAAATCACTTCCATTTGTTTTATTAATAAAGGATATTGGAAGTAAAATCGGTCTGGGTTATGACAAATACTTTGATTTTAATAGTCACACAGCAAGAAAAATAAAATTTGTATAGGAAAAAGACGCATCGAGAATCGTTTTATCATCGCATCGCAGCCCTCTGAATCGTAATCGAATCGCATCGTGACGTGCCTAGAGATTCCCACCCCTACTGATGGCCGTAAATTCAAATCAGACATCTTCCGTGTCTAGAATGGATGTATTCTCGAGTCTATAAGGTAACAATAATATAATAAGATAACCAGGTGCCGGCTGGAAGGCCGGCTGGACAGTACACGGTGCCGGCTGGAAGGCCGGCTGGACAGGACACGGCACCGGCTGGAAGGCCGGCTGGACAGGACACGGCGCCGGCTGGATGGCAGGCTGGACAGGACACGGCGCCGGCTGGATGGCCGGCTGGACAGGACACGGCGCCTGCTGGATGGCTGGCTGGACAGGACATGGCGCCGTCTGGATGACCGGCTGGACTGGACATGGCGCCAGCTGGATGGCCGGCTGGACAGGACATGGCGTCGGCTGGATGGCCGGCTGGGAGACCGGCTATCACCGGCTGGGCAGGCCTGGATGTCGACGAGACGGGGGGGGGGGGAGTCGGAGGCTGGGCAGCGCTCTCTGGCAGCTGGGCAGCGTTCTCCGATGGCTGGGCAGCGCTCTCTGGCAGCTGGGCAGCAAACGAGGACAGAAACAACAAACACGACAAGGTGTCGACCTCGACAGGCCTGGGTACCAGCTGGGATGCCGGCAGGGATCTGTAGTGGGAACAGGACACCGGCAGTCTCGACCCTGGAGGGGAACCCGACGACCACGACCCTGGAAGGGAGCCCGGCGGTCTCGATCCCGGACGGGGTTCCGGGCAGTCCCGACTCTGGACTTGAGCCCGGCGGCCTCAACCCTGGAAGGGAGTCCGGCGGCTTCTACCCTGGAAGGGAGTCCGGCAGTATCAACCCGTCTCACTGCGATCCCTCTTTCTGCTGGGTCCTATTCAGGCTGGATCATTCTGTCAAGAGTCTCGGGGTGAGACACAGAGACAACGACAGAGGACCCAAGTGCAGACAGCAGGTAAGGGGTTAACAAGACAGACTTTAATAATAATAAAAAAATTCAAAACAAAGACCAACGTGGGGGAACATAACAAAACATAGCAACACGGACAGGGACTAACTAGACTAGAAATAATAACATTTGACATGACCACTGTAAACTAAACTAACTACACAACAAGAACTCACCACAAAGACAAACACGACGCAACAGAACAATGATCCAGTACAGGACAGAAAACACAGGGCCCTTATAAAGGGGACAAATCAAGAGGAAGCAGGTGCGGGGCATGAACTAATTTGAACTACTTGTAAAGTGGCAAGGACCATTCGAGGTCACACGGCGAGTTGGCGATCTCGATTATGAGGTTATCCGATCAGATAGGGGAGGGGCACGTCAAATCTACCACCTCAATCTCCTAAAAAAATGGAGCGAGGTGGAGGCAGTGATGATGGCGACGGTGGTGTCCGCAGAGGAGGATCTCGGGCCGGAGGCAAATGTAAAACCACAATCCATTGCCCTGGCCCCAGGGGGAGACCACCTCTCACCCTCGCAGCTCACTGACCTGGCCCGCCTGCAGGCGGAGTTTGCCAACGTGTTCTCTTCCCTTCTGGGCCGGACGAACCTCATACAGCACCATATCGAAACCGAGGCTGGGGTAGTGGTGCGTAGTAGACCCTACCGGTTACCTGAACACAAAAAAAAGGTGGTTCAGGCAGAATTAGAGGCTATGTTAGACTTGGAGTCCACCAGTGACTGGGCGAGCCTGATAGTTTTGGTGCCGAAAACGGACGGCTCGGTTAGGTTCTGTGTGGACTATCGCAAGGTTAACACCGTATCAAAATTAGATGCTTACCCGATGCCGCGAGTCGACGAATTGTTGGACCGGCTCGGTGCTGCTCATTTTTATTCGACACTGGATTTGACAAAAGGGTACTGGCAGATCCCCCTAACACCAGTATCCAAAGAAAAGACAGCCTTCACCACGCCGTTTGGTTTGCACCAATTCGTGACACTTCCGTTAGGTTTGTTCGGGGCTCCGGCCACCTTCCAGCGGCTCATGGATCGGGTCCTCCGGCCCCATGCGACATACGCCGCTGCCTATCTGGATGATATTATCATACACAGCAACGATTGGCAGCGGCATATGGTGCATCTGAGGGCGGTCCTGAGGTCGCTGAGGAAGGCCGGGCTCACGGCGAATCCAAAGAAGTGCGCAATTGGGCGGGTGGAGGTCAGGTATCTGGGCTTCCACTTGGGACAAGGGCAGGTGCGTCCCCAAATTAATAAGACAGCAGCGATTGCAGCCTGCCCGAGGCCCAAGACCAAAAAGGAGGTGAGACAGTTCCTGGGGTTGGCGGGATATTATAGGAGGTTTGTACCTAAATATTCAGAGCTCACCAACCCGCTGACTGACCTCACTAAAAGGGAGGCACCAGACCCGGTCCAGTGGACGGAGCGGTGCCAGCAGGCCTTTAACCAAGTGAAGGCTGCTCTGTGCGGCGGGCCGCTCCTACATTCTCCTAACTTTTCTCTTCCTTTTTCTCTGCAGACCGACGCGTCGGACAGGGGGCTGGGTGCAGTCCTGTCCCAGGAGGTGGAGGGTGAGGAACGGCCGGTGCTGTACCTCAGCCGCAAGCTCTCCAAGAGGGAAGCGAGGTACAGCACCATTGAGAAGGAGTGTTTGGCCATCAGGTGGGCCGTCCTCACCCTCAGATATTACCTCTTGGGGCGAGAATTCACCCTCTGTTCGGACCACGCTCCTCTCCAGTGGCTCCACCGCATGAAGGATACCAACGCCCGGATCACCCGGTGGTATCTAGCCCTTCAACCTTTCAAATTCAAGGTGATCCACAGGCCGGGTGCACAGATGGCTGTGGCTGACTTCCTCTCCAGGAGGGGGGGGGGGCTGCAGGCCGGATGGCTCCCCGGCCTGAGTCGGGCGGTGGGGGTATGTGGCAGAAGGGGCGTGGTTCAGCGAAGTCTGCAGCGGGAGAGAGAGTGAGGAGACGAGCGGTGATTGAGTGTGGCAGACGAAAATCACGTACACCTGTGTCTCGTTCCAGCAAGTGGCGTGGGGAGAGATAAAAGCCACTGATGGAGAGTCGATAGAGGAGAGAGATCGGGACTACTGCTGGTGAACAGGCGAGGAGAACGGACGAGAACCCGGAAGTGAGCCGGAGAAGGATTAAGCTGACCTTTGAGGAAGCGGACA
Source organism: Triplophysa rosa (assembly GCF_024868665.1). Taxonomy (NCBI): domain Eukaryota; kingdom Metazoa; phylum Chordata; class Actinopteri; order Cypriniformes; family Nemacheilidae; genus Triplophysa; species Triplophysa rosa. Next base: position 520,700 of record NC_079903.1, read on the forward strand.
GATAAGACTGGCGTGAGAGACGCCAGTGTGACTTTGTGTGTGTGTGCTGTGGAAATAAAAGGCTTCTGGCCAGCAGTAGTGATCCCTGATTCCAGCCTCTTCCTTCCTACTCTGTGTTATTCTTGTTACAGACCCCCCTTAAACTTAATGTGTAAACGGAGCTATTTAAATAGAAACAACCCTATTGTCACAGCAATATTATGTTAAGACATTACATTAGCACTATGTTATTGCTGCACATAGGCTAAATACTTTTCTGTGTATTATTTTTGTTTTTAATATAGATTGCTTGATTATTTTATTCAAACATTTTCATTTTGGTAGATTTTATGATGGACAATTAAACATTTATTTGAACCTTAGTTTTTAGTAAGGCTTCAATGAGATGACTGACCCTGGTTGATGGCACAAATACCATTCTAGTGGAGGTAGAGGTTGTCTCTGGATGTGAAAAAAATTAGTGCAGATTTTATGCATTCTGTTGTAAAATCAGGCCGTTTTATTAAGTGTAATTATTTTTCTTCTTCCGCTTCTCTGTGTGTTGTTGTGTTTTATAATTCTGAGTTCCGTTGTCTTTCTTGTGGATCAGCATTGTCGTGGCTTGTGGCAAGGGGGGCGTGATTTAGCGAGGTCTGCAGCGGAAGAGAAGGCTGAGAGAAGAGCGGTGAGTAAATGGGGTGCGAAGTGCAAATGATGAACACCTGTCCTCTATTCCAGTAATTGGTGTGGGGACGCTGGACTCGGCCATCCAGCTGGTGGAGGACCATTTGGTCACGTGCCCCGGGGTTGGGGAGGCAATTCCATCGGCCTCACTCTCTACACCAACACCTCCTCCAAGTCGACCAGTGCTGGCTCCTCGAACCCGGCCACCTGGTCCACCGCGGTTCCTGCCTCGGGGGCGAGGTGGGACCGTCCCCAGGCCCGACGATGGATTTAGCGGGATGCCGGGACGCTCCGGTGGATCGACGTTGGAGGAACACCCCTCGATGACTCCACCCTCCCCACGCCAAGCACCGGCCCCATTTCCTGCCGCCCGGGCGGCGGGTAGGCCTGGGCCGGCCTGTTGGCGCTGCGGAGACCCGGACCATTTCCTCGACCGATGTCCCATGATGGATGTGGGGTTAATGATCTGGGTCCCGGACACGCCTCAGGCTGCCCCCGGTCAGGCTGGCGGGTACCAGATACCAGTGAGTATTGGGGGGGTACCTATCGGGCTCTGGTGAATTCCGGTTGTAACCAGACCTCGATCCACCAAAGCCTGATTCGATCCGTGGCATGGGATAAAGGCCGCGTGATTAAGGTACGGTGTGTGCACGGGGACGTGGTTCAATACCCCCTCATGTCTCTGCCAATAAAATTTAGGGGGAAAAAGCATAGAGTTGAGGTGGCCGTTAATCCGCACCTCCGACATCCGCTGATTCTAGGGACAAATTGTCCAGCTTTTTCAGAGTTATTAAGGGTTTTATGTGCAGATGTTGCTTGGGGAAAGAGAAACCGGGGAAGGCGAGGGCTCGTGCAGGCGGGCAGTAAGGAACCCGGCTCGCAGGGGACTGACTCCGTGGAAAGAGAAAGCGGGATCGGGAGGCTGATCCTCTCGGACCGCGATGACTTTCCCCTGGAGCAGGCCCAGGACGAGACCCTAAAACGGGCTTTTGAACAGGTCTCGTCCATTGACGGGCAGCCGGTGCAGCCTGCTCGACCCCTCGCCTACCCCTATTTTGTGATTCGGAACAATAGGTTATATCGAGTGACCCAAGACACTCAGACCAAAGAGGATATAACCCAATTATTAGTTCCAAAGAGCCGCCGGGAAATGCTTTTTCAGGCGGCTCATTGTAATCCAATGGCAGGACATCTGGGGCAAACTAACACATTAAATCGTCTCATGGGTCTCCGTTTTTTTTGTCCGGGCATTCACGACAACGTGCGCAGGTGGTGCGCGTCTTGCCGTGAATGTCAGCTGGTGAATTTGCCGGCCACTCCAAAAGCGCCATTGCGCCCTCTTCCGTTGATGCAGGTCCCCTTCGAACGAATTGGGATGGACCTCATCGGGCCATTAGAACGATCAGCATGGGGACATCGGTTTGCTTTAGTCATAGTGGACTATGCAACCCGATATCCCGAAGCAGTGGCCTTGCGCAACATTTCGGCAAAGTGTGTTGCGGAGGCTCTGTTTCGTATCATCTCCCAGGTGGGGATCCCACGTGAGGTCCTCACGGATCAAGGCACGGCGTTCATGTCACGCACACTGAGCGAGCTATATAAATTATTGGGCATTAAATCGATCCGAACCAGCGTCTTTCACCCACAAACAGACGGCCTGGTGGAGCGGTTTAATCGCACATTAAAAACCATGATTCGTAAGTTCGTACACGAGGACGCCAAAAATTGGGATAAGTGGTTGGAACCCCAATTGTTCGCAGTACGGGAGGTCCCGCAAGCCTCCACAGGGTTTTCCCCGTTTGAACTTCTTTACGGGCGGCAACCTCGAGGGGTGCTGGACGTATTGAAGGAAACCTGGGAGGACGGACCGTCCACGAGCAAAAATGAAATTCAGTATGTCATGGACCTGAGAACAAAACTCCATACACTGGGGCGGCTATCTATGGAGAATTTGTTACAGGCCCAGGACAAGCTGAGCCGTGGGTATAATAGGGGAACCAACTTGCAAAAATTCACTCCGGGAGAGAAGGTACTTGTATTACTCCCTACTTCGAGTTCAAAATTACTTGCAAAGTGCCAAGGACCCTTTGAGGTTATACGGCAAGTAGGGGATCTCGATTATGAGGTCATACGAACAGACAGGCGGGGAGCACGGCAAATTTACCACCTCAACCTCCTAAAAAAATGGAGTGAGGGAGAGTCCGTGATGCTGGCGACAGGGTTGACTGGAGAGGATGATGTCGGGCCGGAGGCGAATGTCAAACATCAATCTCGCGCCCTGGCCCCGGGGGGAGATCACCTCTCACCCTCACAGCTCACGGATGTGGCCTGCCTGCAGCCGGAATTTGCGGATGTGTTCTCCCCCCTGCCTGGTCGCACGAACCTTATTCAGCACCACATCGAGACCGAGCCCGGGGTAGTGGTGCGAAGTAGACCCTACCGGTTACCTGAACACAAGAAAAAAGTAGTTCAGGCAGAATTGGACGCGATGTTGAAGTTGGGAGTAATAGAAAAGTCTTAACAGTGACTGGGCGAGCCCGATAGTTTTAGTCCCTAAAATGGACGACTCGATACGGTTCTGTGTAGACTATCGCAAGGTGAATGCCGTGTCGAAATTCGATGCGTATCCAATGCCAAGGATCGATGAGTTGTTAGATCGGCTAGGCACCGCTCGTTTTTTTCGACACTGGATTTAACGAAGGGATATTGGCAGATCCCCCTTTCTCCAGTATCTAAAGAGAAAACTTCACCACGCCGTCCGGATTGCGCCAATTTGTCACCCTTCCATTCGGCTTGTTTGGAGCTCCGGCCACCTTCCAGCGCCTTATGGACCGCATCCTCCGGCCACATGCGACATATGCAGCTGCCTATCTCGATGATATTATCATCTACAGCAACGACTGGCAGCGGCATATGGAGCATCTGAGGGCGGTCCTGAGGGAGACCGGGCTCACGGCCAACCCGAAGAAGTGTGCGGTTGGGCGGGTGGAGGTCAGGTATCTGGGCTTCCACTTGGGTCATGGGCAGGTGCGTCCCCAAATTAACAAGACTGCAGCGGTTGCGACCTGAGGTTTGTGCCCAATTATTCGGAGCTCGCCAGCCCACTGACTGATCTCACTAAAAAGGAGGTGCCAGATCCGGTCCAGTGGACGGAGCAGTGCCAGCAGGCCTTTACCCAAGTGAAGGCTGCTCTGTGTGGTGGGCCGCTCCTAGACTCGCCTGATTTTTCTCTCCCCTTTTTCCTGCAGACCGACGCATCGGACAGAGGGCTGGGGGCAGTCCTGTCCCAGGAGATGGGGGGAGAGGAATGGCCGGTGCTGTATATTAGCCGCAAACTCTCGAAGAGGGAGGCGAAGTACAGCACCATCGAGAAAGAGTGTCTGGCGATCCGGTGGGCCGTTCTCACCCTCCGGTATTATCTCCTGGGGCAGGAATTCAACCTCTGGTCGGATCACGCTCCCCTCCAATGGCTCCACCGCATGAAAGATACCAACGTGCGGATCACCCGTTACCGGCCTTACAACTGTTCAAATTCAAGGTGATCAATGAAATTGATTGAAATTGACAATGAAATGTTCATACGGACGAAGCTACGTCGAGCCAACACAGTCTCACAGCAATTCTTGACAACCATTTACATAAATCCAAGCTTTGCACATCTTATGCACATATTTAGATCAAATCTGTGCATACACACGTTTTATTTTTATTTCATTTTTTGCAGGATATTTGTGTGGCACATAGATTTGCCATGCCAGTTTGAAGCTGAAGTTTGGTGATCCCCACTTTCTTCTTCTTGCACATCCTTATGCAGCAGCACTGGAACACATAAAGATGTTCTTCTATAGCACAAGTGTTGCTTCAGGCAGGTCAAGCAGGAATATAGCTGTACACCAGATGACTATAAGCTGTTCAATCCTTCCAATTACAGTGATTCTCCTATCTAATGTACACACAGAGGCGTAGCAATGGGGCAGGCAATTGCCTGGGGCCCTGCTTTTGAGTGGGTTTGAAATGTTTTCTCTTTTCTTAAAATGTTCCGGTAAGGTTTTATCATGTTGATCTCTTTGTGTAATACGTTAATTCTTTCTTATTAATATATCCAGGGGTGGACATTACCTAAGGATTTTTACTTTGGAAAAAAGATCTTCACTACATTACAAAATACATATTTTACTTAAATTTAATTAATAAATGTTATTTTTTACATTTTAATACTAAAGTACACGCTCAAATCCAGTACTTTACTTCTGATCTTTTTCTTAAGTATTTTTAATTTTTACTTTTAAAAGTAGGAAAGTAATAGATTTTCAATGCACTGTACCAAGTGTTACATGTGAGTGCCTAGTTCTTTTTTGTTGTTGTTGTCTCTTTCTCTCGCTTTGTTCCCACAGTCAGTGCGAGTTGCCGCTGGCGCCTCCTCGTTGATTGGTGGCTCCGCCCCCCTGACGGTGATTGGTTGCTGCAAATCATGCTTCCTTTCAAAAGCCCGAGAGCAGGTGGAATGAGGCAGCTTGCGACTCTGCGGGTCGGTCGAACAGCTCAGGGCTCCGGCAGCCGCCAGACCAACACAAGCTTGTTCTTTGTAATGTATTGTGGTACATCAATTATCCAAGCAACAAATGGATAAAGTCTTTTCGTAGGGGTGACCTGCCTTAGAGATAATATGGTTAAATTTCTGTATTTTTCTTTTATCTTAACAGGTTAGTTATTTTCCCTTTTACTTTGTAGAATTGTTCTGTTTGTTATTTTGGGCTAGGGCTCACCCTGAAGCTCATCATTACATTTATTATCTTTCCTTAAAAATGAAGACCTGTCTGTTTATATTCTTTCTTGTTTCAACCAAATTCTTGTTGTTTATTAATTATATTAATTTTTTTTGGACAATAAATACATGAAAATGAATTTGATGTCCTTTGGTCTGTGAGTTGGTCTGACGGCTGGGAGAGTCTCTTTACCCTTTATTGCAACCAACCCCTAGAGGTTGTAATACAAGGTAAATAAACATGTAAAAATGTTTTTATGAAATGTACATTTAGACATTTATATTTAGGCATTTAGCAGACGCTTTTATCCAAAGCGACTTACAGAGAAAATTAGAAAACTATACAGTGATTTGCGTTTGAGAAGTCAACATTTACCTGTCAAGTAATGACGGAAAAGATATGTTTTATGTTGTGTTTTGAATGTCATGAGAGATGTGGTTGACCGGACTGCATTTGGAAGATCATTCCACCAGCAAGTAGTAGTGAAGGAGAATGACGGGAAAGTGATTCAGTGCCCTTTTGTGGGGGTATTACAAGGTGCAGGGCTCTTGATGGGGTGTAAGAGTGTAGGAGGGTGTGAAAGTATGCCGGTGCAGATCCAGTGATAAGTCCTGTAGGCAAGCATTAGTGACCTGATACAGGCTTCAACCGGTTTCCAGTGGAGAGAGATGAAAAGGGGTGTCACATGAGCTCTTTACGGCTCCTTTTCATCAAACCAATCCTGAATGCTGTTTTTTCTTAAAGGAATAGTTCACCCAAAAATGAATTTAAAGCCATACTTTACTCATTCTCATACCATTCTAGGTGTATATGACAAACACTATCTATTCATTTGAAGTAACAGCCTTGAAAATGTCAACAGAATCAAATGTTTTCTTTCTGAGGATGCAAAACATCTCATGACAAGACCTGAGAACTGAATCTTACACCAACGAGGAACGACGATAGATTTCTGTCTTATCGCTCACTGCTAGTTTATTGCACAACAGGTTTAATGATGTCGTTTTAATTTCAAGGTGTTTGTTAATGCCCTCATCATCTCCATCCACACAAACATTCAAGTTGATTGTGAATCCTCTGAGTCGGTCAGTTTTTCATAGATTTCTCTTTGTGAGTTTATAAAAGAAAGTGATATAGTTACTCTCGTCTGGAGTTGGAGATGCCAGAATGGTGCTGTGTTTTCTCTTGATTTCTTCTACTTTCTCAGCCAGTGAGTTGATGAATCCTTGAATCTCTTCCACCTGAAAGGCACACAAAACTATAGTATTGTATACTACTATAGTAGGCTAAACTACACAATACTCTATAATTTAGGGATGTAACAGTTCACGGAAACAATCTGTACCGTTCAATTCACTTGTCACGGTTCGAGACACGATTATTGTTCGGTCCGGTCATGCGCAGCGCGCGACATGCTATTTTTTCCATTTGCCAAAGACAGAGGCGAACGTTAGCAGCATAGTTGCCATGTCCGCTTATAATACATGACTTTGGGCTTCTTTTTCTGTCAAGTCGTGTTAAAAAATCACGAGTCGCTGGTTGCGAGGCTTGTTAAAATAAATATGGTCGCTTGTTCGAGTAATCTGACAAGCAACGTCGTTTCTTTACATCCATGGTCGCTGTTTTCTTCAAGCATTCAATAACACTCTCTGATCACAGGTAGGCTTTTTGGAATTCATATGGCACTGTGCAGACCGATCAGCTCGCAACATCACAGCACCGGGAGCCACCCAGAGCCGTCTACTCACAACTCACTCTCGCGGCACTGTCATGTGTTCCACGCGGCGCCGCAGGAGGTCAAATAGCGCAAACTGTCCTCAAACATCCCTCCTCCTTTTCCCCTACCACTTAAACTAAATGTATCACATCTGCCACGATTAGAATGAAGTGTCAAAATAAACGAAAAGTGTTGCTTACAGTCTAACGTTCAGATCTGTGGGGTAGGAAAGAGCAACTTCTACTTCCTGCAGCATTAAATCAACCACAGATAATGGCAGTAACTGTGGTGACAATGAAGTCTATTCTTTTCATTTGACAATTAAGTGTTTTTGTTCTCAGCTAGAATTAAAGGCCAGAAGTTGTAAACCTTTTTTTACAAATAAATGAAAAGCCTGTTGAAATGAACAGCATCTCCCCTCTTGCTGTATCAGAAACTCACCTATAGGTGTAATTAATGATTGTCAGTGTCACAATGTGTCTATCTAAATCAATTCAATTCATGCTTTATTTCAGACTCTTAGGTCCATATCAAGACAGTACAAGAGAAAGAAAGAAAAGAAAATGATTAAAAATACAACAGTCCCTCTTTAAACATGTAGGGCCCTATTTTAACGATCTAAGTGCATGGTCTAAAGCGCACGGCGCAGGTGCACTCAGGGCGTGTCCGAATCCACTTTTGCTAGTTTAACGAAACGGTCGGCGCGCCTGGGCGCATGGTCTAAACGGGTTGTCCTGATTCTCTTAATGAGTAATGGGTGTTTTTCAGGAGTGACGTGCAGTATACCAATCAGAGTCTCATCTCTCATTCCCTTTAAGAGCCAGTTGCTCGCGCCTTGGCGGATTCGCTATTTACATGGCGGAATTTGCAAGAGCAAAGACTGGATGCTTCTCCAGAGAGGAAACGCATAAGCAGACCATCTACAGGACAACCCGTATTTTATATCTTTATGTATGTACACAATATTAATCTTTTATATTGTAATCCATTTATTTTTTATATTTGGCATGTTTATGTGCTGCTGCGCTTTCCTCTGTGTAATAAATAAAGTGAAAGTGCGTTGTGTAGCCGCCTAGAGGCAGTCTTTAAATAACAAAAAATATATCTATTTAAAATTCCTCAAAATAGCAACAATGCGCCTAAAAACACCTCTTTTTTAGACCAGCATGCCCACGGTCGCACAAATGAGTGCAAATGCATTTGCTATTTAAACAATGTGATGCAGGACGGGAAAATGTGAACTGCGTTGGGCTGAAACTAGCAAAAACACTTGCGATTCGCCTTGTGCCGCGTTGTGCACAGTGTACGATAGGGCCCATAAGCTTTCTTTCCAATGTTTCCAAAAACAGGTTGACTTCCTTGTCTCACTCAATGTAACATTATTTAACACTATGATAATTTAATTTCTTGAATTACTTATTCAACATTTTGAAAATTGTACATGTAACCTCTTAACACAGCATGCAATGTGGGGATATTATTAGACACAAACAACCGCAGTAGTGTCGCTCCCGCAGGAGCCTTTTTCTATACTCCACACTGCCGCAGTAGTGCCCCGCTCCACAAGAGCCTAACCTTCCTACATAAACTGCTGCAGCAGCGCTCGCTCCAGCGGAGCCCAGTCCTCTTCCTCCGAGGCAGCTGCAGCGTCTCCTACCGTCACTCCTTTCAGGAGCCTTCTTTTTTACTCAGCACTTCCGCAGTAGTGTCGCTCACACAGGAGCCTTTTCTATACTCCCCACGGCTGCAGTAGTGCACCACTCCATATATTCCTTCCTCACACCCACAGCAGTGCAGAAACAACTGTCTCACAGACTAGCAAAGGGCCATCAACTTCAAGCCAACCTCTTTTGGGATCACGTTGTTCGGGCTGCTGTCCAGTGCTAATTGCAACTTTTGGGGGGAACGAACTGAGTCCGGGCACGTACCATATTATCTGTCCCTTATCATCCATACTTATTATCTGCGAGGCGAATTCGTGAAATGCTACCTGGAGCTTTTTCATTTTTGCATTACTATATTTACACCACAAGTGCGCAGTATACGTGAAATACAGTAAGCTCTAAACAGAGCTATTTTAACCTCATCAGTACACATAACAAATTTCCATATAACTTGCTGCACATCATCATCATTTAAATCATTTCTTATGATGTGTCCGAAGTATTTTATTTTATACACCACATTTTATACTTTATCCCCTAAATAAAATAAAGGAAAATTTAGCTTTAGGGGTCACGTGGCCCGTGAGCGCGATGGCTACTCTTTTTTCACTGATATATCCATGTTTTTTACATTTACTCGTCACTTTGTTTTATGATTCGACGTTGGGGATCGACGACATGACTACCCGTCAAAGCAAATCGTCTGGTAAGCAAGTACAGCGCGATCAACAGCAAGAGACGAGCAAGATGGAAGAATCTCTCGCCGCCATGATCGCTTCCGCCATGGAGAAACAACAACGATTTATTGATGCGCACTTTAAAACTTTGCAAGACAGACTGGATAACATTCAGTCAGAACTTTCCAGCTGTTCTAATGGGGTGAGAGAGCTACGCGATAGATATTCCAGCCTGAACAGCCGTGTCGGCAAAGCGGAGAAAAACTATGACAAATCCGCTGCCAGATTGACGACATTTGAGGAAAA